>NC_135748.1:16450000-16577500 GCF_041903045.1 Epinephelus lanceolatus | reverse complement strand
GAAAAGGAGGGTGTTGTTTTCCAAGGCGCAGACCTACGAGCTGGAGCGCCGCTTCAGGCAGCAGAGGTACCTGTCAGCCCCGGAGAGGGAGCACCTGGCCAGCCTGATCCGCCTCACCCCGACCCAAGTGAAGATCTGGTTCCAGAACCACCGGTATAAGATGAAGAGAGCCCGGGCCGAGAAAGGTATGGAAGTGACCCATCTCCCTTCTCCCAGGCGGGTGGCCGTGCCCGTCTTAGTCAGGGATGGAAAGCCTTGTCACACTCTTAAAGCTCAGGACTTGGCGGCCACTTTTCAGGCCGGGATCCCCTTCTCGGCTTATAGTGCCCAGTCACTCCAACACATGCAGTATAACGCGCAGTACAGCGCCGCGGCCACGCCACAGTTCCCCACAGCACATCACTTGGTGCAAACGCAACAGTGGACTTGGTGAGAGAAATTATAGAGACTTGGCTTGGAGGCACGATAGGGAGTTTCACCACAAAGCAAAGAAAAAAAAAATAAAACACAAAAAACAAAAGACTTTTCATTTTTGCAGCTTGACTCATATATATACTACCATTTTTATTCGGGGCTCATGTGTGCGCCGTGTTTACATGTTTTCGTTAAGAGAACTGGGTCCGAACCTCTCCCTTATAGATTTTATTAAGAATGTCAATGCTCTTCTTGTGAAAATTTTTTTGTAAAGTATGTTGTGTGTTGGTTGTAGAGATGTTTTCCTCTTTATTTTTTTTTCTTTTGTCCCTTCGTGTTATTATCAGCACGTGCAAACCACTTTATAATTATAGAAATTTTAATTTCTTGCTTCTTTTATGGACCGAAAAAAATATTTATGGCCATGAATAAACACTGGCAACTTTGCAGCTATTTTCCCTTTTGTTTTTATTTCCTGTAAATAATTTGTGGCAAATGTTTTAGAGAGCTTTCGGGTGCGTAAAGCTGAAGATCGGCCTCTACATAGGCTATTTACACATTTAAAAAAAAACAATGGGGGAGTTTTTTTTAATTCTTGCTTTCCTTTCTTTTTTTATTTTTTTTATTTTTTGGCAAAACGTTATGGCTGCCGTGTCAGATCACATATGTAAATAAGCGTGTGGCCGCGCGGTGATGGCTAAATATCCCAAAATTTTTTATAAGGATTTTAAAATAAAATGCTGTGTTTTGAAATGGAGGTTTTTGGTTTATATAAGTGTCCTAATCGATTTGGTCCTCTCTGAAAAGACACCGCTAAACACCACAGTGAAAGACGAGGAGCTAAACACTATATTGTGGCACAGAATGGAGCTTGACTCTGGGAATAAATCTCCAGCGCACTTCACTCCTTTCTTTTTTAGGGCAAATTTAATCCGGAGAATATTTTTTCTCAATCCCAACACCTCACCAAATAAAGAGCCTAAAGTCACTTGTGAAATGGGACTAAAATCCACTCACTTAATATAAGAGGGCTTCTTCACATAAGAAGCTTTTGAGTCAAAAGCTCTCCTTTTTGTCAGCGTCCCCAGCCACTCCCCACCTTGGGTGCAAAGTGGTAGGCTGTGGGGGGAAAAATCGTTTAATGCAATAAATGTTTTGTTATCTTGTTAAGCGCTAAACTGCAAATAGAGCAGGAATAATCAATGAGTCACCAGCCTTCTTTGTTTAACCACGGCCAACGGTCAACTAAAAATACGCACGGCTTTAAGGGGCTTTAACCGCCTAATAAAGTTATTTTTCATTTGATCACATAACCTGATATTCCGCATTAAAGCACACTTTGCCACATTAGTCACCATCTTCTATAAGGTGGAACCAAAACAAGCACAAATGGCTCCCCCAGTGATCCGTAGCGCACTGCGGATTATCAGACTCCAGTCAATATCTTGGGTAAATATGATAACCTAGTAGAAAAATCTATGCGTCGTGTTTGTCCCGGGACAAAAATCCCACAACAGATGTTAGAGTCGCCCCTATCATCACTGAACAAACAGCCAAATTGGGCAGATTTGCTAATTATTTACAGAATTGAGTCTCAAGGGGGCTACTGCTTTTGTGGGGCGACACAGACTCAATTTGTCCCAGACAGAAAGGTTTTGTGTTTCACCACTGGTTGAGCTTGTAGGTCAAATAAATCAGCAGTTTGTTTATAGTTTTCGTTTTTGATGCATTTGTGGGGAAAGAAGGAACACGCAGCGTTGCGTATGGCGTGCCAATAATCGCTTAGAGGTGTGAGGAGAAATGTGATATTATAAAGTGATTTGCAGAATAAATTGCTGTCGTTGGATTTAAGTGAACTCCATCTGATATTTTGGCTTCTTTAGAATAAAACTTCACAAACTAGACTCGTCTTAAGACCAATATTTAAAACCTCAGCAGTAAAAGAAAAACGTAGACCTTGTTTGGCTCCTTGCCCTCAGATTTCGCCTCTGTGATGAGGCAGTTTTGTGACTCCATCATTGCATAATACAGTACACACCACAACACAACACACAGACAAAAGCCCAGGCCTGGTTTTTACTGGATGTTAGAGGCGTGCATGTTAACGAGCAGCAGGAGTGGGGCTGCAGACAGTGTAGATAGAGAGACTGACAGAGTTTCTTGGTGCTGTTCAGAGTCAGGGAGATGTATCCTTGGGCTTTTTGTCCCGCCTGTCACTTGGTGCCATTGTGATCTTTGCTACACACGTTGTATCCCATATGGGCAGCTGGGCTCGGACAAGGAGAAAAGGATCTCTCACAAGCCCCAAATTGTATCAAGCTTTCAAATAAAGCATTGTTGTCTCTCAAAGAAAAACGAATTAAAAATTCGTGCTATATCTATTCTGGTCAAAAAAAGAAGCCCCATTCACAGATAACAGGGAGTCCTTCTTCCTTGATAGAGCTGTGCCAACAACAGCCTTCTCATTTCTCCTTTCCCTCTCTCCCCCGTTCTCCACAGTGAAAGGCTGATTATTGTCTGTCCTCAAAAAAAAAAAAGTCGCTCGTCGAGGCGCAAAAACTATTTTTAATAGCAGACAGTGTTCTTCCTTATTTGCTTTGCTGCTGGTATGCGTAGGCCTGTTTCTAAAAGAGGCTCATGGAAAAATATTTGACACGGTTTGCCCCCATTAGAGTCCGGAATCTGGATTTCCGCATCAGGTGTAAAACTGAGCTGCTTGGTGACATTCTGCTCCAATTAAAGATTTGGATTTCACACCCTGGATTTTTTTTTTTTTTTACTGTAACTTATATACCAAGGCGTTGCTCGTGCTGGTAGCAATTACAGAAATATGCAAATAGTGAGATTGATTAATCTAAGAGGTAAATGTTGAAGCTGCCATTTGCATTCTAATTTTATTGTGAATCCGATGGTGTGGAAGTGATGCTGTGGGATGCAGATGTTTTTCCATGGGAACAAAAACTGGGGATGTTGGCAGGTGTCGTGGACTAATGCGCCAAGAACTACTGCCGCTGGAAAGACTGCAAATTAAGTTATGAAAATGGCTCTTGTGTTTTTAAAAATCATATTTTAATGTGTGTTTATTTTCTAGATTTTTTATTTTATTATAAATTATATTTTCAGGAGCCCCACTCCACCACCTCCAAATCTCATGCATATTGAGTTTGTTTGTCACCAAATTTATTGCAGTTTTAAACACATTTTTAAGCTCAACCCAAACAATTGATATGCGCATCCAGTCACGCTTTGTTGTGTTTGCCCCCAAACCGAAGCTAAAAAATATCACACGCGTAAAAGCCTTTGTGATAAACTTTTTACGGTGAATACCATTCGACTCGCACCCGTGTTTTGTCATTAACGCACCAGAAAATTACACCATCCCTCCACCAGCTCAGCAACAGGGTCAGATTTATCGGAAATTGCTTTTGGCTGCTCGGAGGGATAAAGCAGGCGACGTTAAAACAAGCATCTCGGCGCGCAGCATAGTTCAACCTGCGTGGATAACACTATTATATACCTTGGAATACAATACTTGAGGAAATATGCACTTGGGACACCATGGATCTTCGTCATCCTGCCCATTTGAACCTCGACATGAATGATTTTTTCCTCTATCACGCGCACATCGCCAAATAAACGAGGATTTCAAAGCTATAATAAGCGGTGCTTTTCATTTAAAGGAAGCTATCTGGGTTTTATTGCCTTAAAGGAGATCCAGATTAGATTCGCCACAGTGCCGATATTAAAGAGAAAGGGGAGTGATGGAGGGGAGGAGGAGGAGGCAGAGGAGGAGGAGGAAGAGAAGGTGTTGCGCTGAGCTGCCACAAGATGGAAGCAGAGGTCTGTAGTTGGCGTCATGCAGCGTTTACCTGCAAATGTCTCACAGTCCAACTTCAGCTAATTCCAGCACTGCAAATCACTGCAACAAAATTACACCACAACTGCTGAAATTAACGTGTTTTTTTTCCTATTTCCCCTCCTTTTTTATAATGAACAGACATCTCAGCAAACTGTCTTTTTAAGTGCATGATTGCGGTTTATGACATTGTTATGGATCTTAAGAGCATAATCATATCGCTCTTCAAAACAAAGTAGACTCAGCATAAACAGTCGACAGGCAATTAGCACAGCTTCCATTTCAAACTTAGAGACAGACACAGAGGGAGAAAGACAGACAGACTTAGAGAGAGACAGAGAGAGGCTGGGTATATCCACGGTGTGGCGCAATAGGATAGGGGGACAAATATGGTGCAGATTAATTCACTTCAGTGAAAGTGAACAATGGAGCTGAAGTGAGGTTTTCCAAGGAAAGTCTCAGCTCAATCAGTGTTCTTCACAACAAAGAAGACTCTGAGTCAAATGTCCTCAGCAATATGAAAAACTGAATCTTTATCATTTCTACTGAAGCTGATCAGAGGTGTTTCTTTTGTTAATATTTAACAAAAAAAATGGCAGCAAATATCCTCCTGGAGCAAACTAAAACAGAAGATCTACGTGGATTTAAAAACAAAAATAATCACACAATCTGCTCACTTGCAATATTTAATATGTCCATCACGTCCTGCATGTTACCCAGACTTTACTTCCAAGGCTGCAAAGTGCCCCGAGCACCATCATTTCCTCATGCGGGAGTATGCAAAGCACTGCAAAATGGGTTCAAATGACAAAATAAAAGGCTACCATCTTTATGCACCTGCTCAGTTCAGCATCAGTGAGCTTGCACCTGTAGGGGGCCTCGTTGGGTTAGACAGAGGCACCAGCAGGGGGTGGAGGGACACAGGACATGATGGAAGGAGGAGTAAGTAAAGGAGGGGAGAAATGTTTAGTCTGCAAGAGTTTTCATCACTTTGATGAGGCTGGTGTGGAAGAAAAGAAAAGATACACAGACAGACTAAACAGTTTGCAACAAATCTGCACAGGGCAGCGAAAAAACATATCCAGATACTAATATTTCAAAAGTCTGGTGCAGGATTTCTTTAGTTAAATGTTTTTGGGGGACACAGAGGTGATAAAATCTCATTAAAATATATTTAAAAGACAAGGAGTTGTTCATTCGCATGGTGCTGTGTGAAACAAAACAAGTCCACGCAGCAAATCCACAACTTTCAGTGGGACAGAGCGTCTGCAGAGCATTGTTCACACCAGCCTCCCCGTCTGCATGAGAAGATCCTGGTGAGCTGAGAGCTGACTAACACACACACCAGTGTCTGCGGTTTAAACAAGGAAGACAGAAGAGCTGCAGCTTGGTGACCGTTTTCTGTGGAGCTTAGAGGAGGAGAGGAAGAAAACTGCAGCATCTTTGAGCATCCTTGACCTCTGTGGTGTTGTGTTCATCTAATAACATGAATAAAACTGGGATGTTTTTTTTTCTGTCACTGTATCCATTTTGAAACCAGAGAGCAGTCACTTGGATGTAACACAGGAGAAGCTAGCATGCAGTCTGCAACAAGTCTGTTTATTTCATGACAAGTGAGGAGTTAAACAATCAGTAATGCAATGTATTTGTCAAATGCATTCACAATTTGTAGATGGCTTATTTATTTATTTCATGGAATAATCAAAATCTATCTGCTTCTAATTCACACCTGTCTGTTGGGATCCTGCACAAAAACTGACTGATGTTCATTTGACAATTTAGTTTGAGTTGAACTGAAAACATGCAACCGGTAAATCATAAAATGACTGTCGTGCAGTTTTGCATACCTCATATTCTACATCTGTATGACGTGTATCATTTAAATCATTTGCATGTATCCTGCAAATAAACATCCTGACAATGTTGTTTAATTGGGTTTTACAATTTTGCAATCCTGCTGCTTACTGAGGTGTCATGACACTCGCTTTTAGCTCCTTTTCTTCATCAGCCGTGCACAATGTTGTTCTTTCACGTGCAGTTAAAACACCTCTGAGAGAAAATGCAGAACCCATTTGCTTAAGTGTCCTTGTCTCCATGTAAGGTCATTTTCACAAACTTCAAGTGTGAGGAAATGTAGAAAGCAGGACTGACTAACACGCTCCATTATGACATTTCCCTGGATATTAAAATTGCTGATAGTAATATTTAACAGTGAATGAGATCTTGCGAGTGCTTCACATTGAAATAAACATTAGCTTTCTGTTCTCACTGCTTTGAACAAGACAAAACGTGCAACAGTGTTTGTGCTGAGGGAGACGCTGATGGTGCAGTTCTTAAATTGTGCTGGCACTGGGTCTGAGTTTAAAGTAGTGCCGATGTCCAGCAGCCAGTTTAGAGTCATCTTTGTGAGAAAGCAGCCAGTGTCAAGGTTCTTGACTCTGCTGAATACTGAGATTAGGAAAACAGCCGAGTCTGCAGAGTACACACAGACACTGTCATGATCTGATCTGGTAGAGTGCTCAGACAGTTTTTTTTTCCCTCCCAGGTACCTTTCTCCACCTGTCTACTAGTGTTGCACAACTGTAGCCATGTGAAAATATCATGGTGAATGAAATAAAGGACTACAGAAAACCATACTGGCTTTTTATTCTGGTCACTTTTTTTCTGCTGAGTGGATTTATAATGTGTAAAAGAGTCATTATTAAGCAAGGGCATGGGTTTTGTTTCAGGGCTGGGTGGGGGACACATGAAGTGGGGCGTCCTCTGCTAGGAAATGTGGAGTGTCAGAGACTTGATTCCTGCATTCTGGTGGATTTTTCTGCGCCAATTTTGTATTTTCTGCATTAACATGTGGTGGAAAATTCTTTATTCATCAAAATAAAACGTTAATATTTTTGCTTGGGGGGCACAAATGCACATGTTCTGGACATTTAGGGTGGACGTGTCCCCTGCATCCACCCTAAAATCTACATCTATGTTATTCAAATCTAAAACTTTATGATAACTTCATGCATGACCAGTTCCATAAGATTATCATACATTTAAGTAATATAAAGCCTGACCAGGTGTATTTATTACACATCATTTCCTCACATTCTAACAGTATCTATTCCTCTGAGAGTCAATGACAAAGCAATGTGAAAGTCAGTATAAAAAAAAAAAGAGGTTGTTGAGAGCTATTAACAACTAAATGTGTCTCAAGCAGGACTGTTTCATTCAGCGTCCTCCTGCTCTTGCTGGTGTGCAAACTCTGGTGCATTAGTGGAGGAGGAAAATTATATGAGCGTTCATACAACACTACTGAAGCTGCTTTAATTTACAAGGAAAAAGTCAGACAGGTATGGTAAGCATTAATTAGTTTTATGTCATGACCCTCCATGTCGATTGAGAGTCTTGATTTTGGGAAGTTAGTCACTGTGTGTTATTTTAAGAAGGTTTGTTCATTGTTTAAGTCTTCTAACAAATAATTCTTCAATAGAATAACAGTTCAGTTACACTTGGTGGTGCTCATACTGCTGAGTGAATATACTATAAATTTAAACAATGTTGAAACCTCCTTGAAAGAAAGCATTTAGTTTGAATGAAGGTCGCAGTGCATTATATTTCTCACACACTCTTATGGTTGGCTAACACACTGGCTCATAGTGACAAAGCAGGCTGACAGTGTCATACAAAGGACTGAGTTTTGCACAAGGTGACTTTGTAGTGAATATACACATTATAATATTAATCATAGACCGTGAGAGGTGTTCATGACACTGTTGTAATGGACTGAAACAGTGACTGACAGCAGTGACTCGATGCTTACAGTCTGCTGGATCAATCTATATTTTAGGAGATGTGTTCATGCCTTATGGTATTTTAGACTTGATGTATATGTGACGCTTTAAAAAGTGGCTACATCTTAATATTGTGCAGAAAAACTAACAAACTAACTTGTGTTTTCATCCCAAATTGTGTAAAGACATTGATATTATTGTTATTTTTGTAAATGATTTCCCCATTCAATTATTCAGTAGATGTGGGCTGCTCGAAGAAGATCAAAATACATATGACACACATGTCATGTGCTGAAATGTTAGTAATGTGGTTAGTGTAAATTGATGGGCTTTTGTTATTTCTTGCAGGCAAATGCATGATAATCAATATTTAGAGCAAACTCCTCTCAAAGTGCTCCCTCTCTTACATCTGTGAGCCCTTCCTTTAAAAAGTTGTGCTGCTGTGTTATGATATGCAAATTGCCATATGGTCTTATTTCCCTTTGTCTTCTCTTTCTCAATGTTCCATCTTAGGACTTGAATTGTCTTGTATAAAACCCACAGTCCGCTGCAGTCAGATGGGCTGGATGGGGGACAGCGCCAACAATCAGGTTCCCAGAGTTGAGTGTTTATGCCTTTCACTTAATGGATTGTCTCACCTTCTTCAGAGGATGAACATGAGGTGCTTGAGATGCCAGCACTGCAAATGGATCCTGGGGCTTTGAGCCTCATAACAACCGGCCATCATCTGTTTCAGACATGCTTCAATCAGCACGCGTGGTGATCAAAGAGCAACAGTGTGGCAGCAACGCGTTTTACCAATTCAAGTTGCCTAATTAACTTCCTGTTGAAAGAGGATGTAAAAAATGTGTAGCAAGTTGTGCCTATCATGTGTTTGTGCACTTGTGCCCTGTGATGAATTTATAATGTGTAACTTCACTGAATGGAAAATAAACTTAAAAAAAAAGCTTCTCTGTGAAAATTCTTGCTTTGCTGAATGGGTGCAGTATTTTTATATGGCAGAGCATTGTTTTGTATCGTGCATCACATTCAGTCTTCATGCTCCTTGTGATGCATGTGAAGCAATGACCTTCAGCTTATTTATTTTCTATAGTCACAGATACGATCCGCTGACCATGTATTCATCCACACAAAGAGGATGCAGTGGCACAAACAGCTGCCCATCACCCCACTGTGTTTTTGCTTTACACTGTAAATCAACTCAAATGAAATAAAAATAACCACAAAACAACTACTTTTGTCCATATTAATATCTGAAACCTCCCCTTGTTTCCCTGTGTGATCAGCTGACCAGCACAGAGGGGTACCCCAGCTGAGCCACTTAGAAAGGGGGGTATAACATTCATGGCTGCCATTGCCAAAACACACCTGAGCAAGGCACAAAACCACCACTCTGTTGCAGGGCCCCACTCAACCTCCGGGGCCCCTCAGATCCTCTGTCTACTGTCTCCTCTCCAGTCCATTGCCCCATTTAAAATCCCATGGAGCTGTCAAGCATTTTCCATTGTTGCCTGGAATGTGCAGCTTATTCTTTACTCCCGGGTCGTCTTCTGCTGCTGCTGCTGCTGCTGCTACTGGTATTTTATTCATTCTTCAACCCCACTGTACATTTTTACTTCTGGGTCTTCACAAACAAAAAATGAAGAATCTTTTATAAAAAAAAAAAATCTGTTTCTGTGTACACTGCTTTTTGTATTTATTTATTTCAACAGTGTTTTTATTGTCATTTTAATTGATCTAAATGTATTTTTAACTTATCTGTACAGCACTTTGGTCGAACTTTGTTCCTAAATAATGTACATATTGATCACACCTGTTAAATAAAATACATGCTACCATTACAATCATTTGCTGCCTTTTTTTTAAGGGTTACAAAAGTGGCCATAGGTGTAGATTTCACACAGGACATGTCCACTTCAATATTTTGAAAAAAAAAAAGGAACACATTTGCACCATAAATTTATGCAGAAATAATTAAATTTGTGCATAAAACTTCATGTGAATGCAGGAAATTAAGTGTTTGAATTTTTTGCTGAAGCACCCTAAACCCCCCATTTCATATGTGTGCCCTCAATAATGAAACAAAACTCACACACTTGAACCATTTTAATCACAACTAGATGGGTCATCTAGTACTGTAACTTTATATAATGCTAATAACAGAAGTCCCAGGTGTATTTATATATTAACATGAACTGTATATAAGTATATTTACACAAGTACTGAACATGGTATTTTTGCTTTTACTCCTCTACAGGTCAGGGTTTTTAGTTTTATCTGACAGCAGTTGCTCCTCATTGCAGAACACAATGTGCCACACACAGGATACGTTGCTGTAGTTTAAATGACTCAGCAGTTCATGCAGTTGTTAGCCTGTAGGTGAAAGGAACATCTACAGCATAACCAAACAGTTTACTCACTCATTAACACATTTTAGCACACACTGAATTGACCATTGTTTAAAATGAATGCCTTCACACGTGACACTAAAGTTGAATCAGGCTGCACATTGTTTATGTTGGTTAAAACTTTATTGCATTGTATACTGTATGTAGTATGAAGTATTTTTACATAGTGGTATGACAACCTTTACCTGTGTATGGCGTTTAAATTCTCCCTCAGTAAGTAAATGGTGGCTTTTGTAACACTGAGTTGTGTGCCTTGCTGGTTCAGTATGAGACCTCTATTCTTTTGAATTACCTGAGGTGTACACACGTCAAAAACAAACAACTCATGCTCAAGTTTAGCACCTCAAATTCAGTAAACATCTGACTCCAGGTTGAATAATATGAATATTTAAATGAGTTCCACAGAATGTCACTGAAGAAACACAGATATATAGTAGGCTATATAGTGTAAATTAGTTACTTTGGGAAATAAAGAATAGAATTTGGATTAAATGCATTTGTGTCTTTTAAAGTAATACATGACGTTCATAATCCAGTGACACTTAATTTGAGGTCCGTGGGCTACGTTTTGCCCATGACAGCAGGTGTCCCACCCACCGTTATCTAATTCACTAAGAAAATTAATTGATACACTTTTATTTTTGTTCAAAAATCAGCATCAAAAGAGAGCTTGTTTGTCAAAAACAGTGCCAGGGGATACCCACAGGCTCAGCCTAGAAATGCCCCTGCATGCATCTGACCTGTGTGGCGCTGCTGCGACTGGGTTTGCCTCTTGGCAAAGATGAGTGAGGACGTTAAAAGGTTGAAAACAGGCAATTCATTTTATTCACCGATAAATATAATTGTTTGTTTATTAACTTACCCTTGGCAATTTTGCAAAAGTGGCCTCCAGGCAAAACAAGTTGAGCATCCCTGATATAATCCCTAATGTCAGACCATATCAGTAAAGACAAAAGGCATATTAGTGTAAAAGCACAGTTATTTGAGAACATTTATTTTGGAACATGCAATGCAACTGGGCCAGCCGTCTCTAACACAGGTACATCTGTAAGCAGTTCAGATCCCTGGATGAGCTGGGAACACCTGGGACAAAAATACTCTGGTGAGAGGAGTCCCCTCCCTCTGCAGAGGCCACTGAGATGCTCTTGAGCAAGACACTTCACTTCCCCACTGCTTGATGTCCAGCAGCAGAGCACTGCACTCCTTACTCTGTGTGTGTGTGTGTGTGTGTGTGTGTGTGTGTGTGCGCGTGTGTTACCTCTCCACATTGTGAGCCAGATTGCTGCCATGTTCAAACAACTGCAGTTAACAGTAATGAATTAAAATATTAGAAACATATATTTTTGTTACATGGTGAATCTGGCTGCTTATTAGTGTTTCACTTAGCATATGAGTGTATCTAGGGAGTAATTATAAAATATACTAGGGGGACACATCATCCCCAAATAGTCACATATGCCCTCCACAATATATTGATAGTAAATATAAAGAAATCAAATTTGCTTTGACAGGTAACCATGCACTACTGCCTAAAATAATAATTAGCAAATGTAATCAGAATCATAAATAAACTAAATAAATTGCCATTATTATTACTACTGGCTCTAGTGTTACGGTGGACTGCAGTTCTGTGTGTGGTTTGTGCAAGTGCCGTTACCGTATCCTAACAGAAGCTGCCTGTCGCTTGTGGGTAGATACAATCAGTGTCAAACTCTGCACTGTGTCTCTGATTCATTACTTTAAAATGTATTATAAGTGGAACACTAGAAAGTAATATGAGTGCTAGGTAGGATACATCACTACCAACTGTTATAGTTTTTGTAAAGTGTTAGTATGTCACAAAAATGTCATTTAAAGGTGACTAAACAAATCATATATAGTGCACTTTTCATGATCAGTCATATGGTGGTTTCCTAAAATGACAGTCAGTCTTTAAAACTTTGAGAATCTTAACTGTTAAGTGTCCAAAAAATTCTTCTCGGGGGATTTTCCAACCCAACCCTCCACGGATGTCCTTCCGACATCATCCCCATAGTGTCTGTACATCCACTGAAATCAGAATAGCTAAGAATAGTTCCTGTTACCTTCGTATTGCCAGTAAGAGGAGTCTTGTGAGAATAAGAAGGCTTAAATACATGTTGACGTAACTAACTCAAATGGCAAAAGACCATGCAGGTAGTTTACACATGTGACAGGCTGCATTCTGTAAAAAGAAAGAAAAACAAAAAACAAAAAAACTAGACTTCTGTAAAATGTACCTGTCTCAAGCTGACAGACAACATTGTAACTGACATTGATTATTTGTTACAGTAATTGCTATATTATATCATACAATAAAAAAACTTGTGTAAAATAGGACCTAAATATTGTATACATTTAAGGTGAAGTTCACAGTTTTTCAAGTCAGTCTTAAAATATCAGTCAGGTGCCCATAAGAATGATGAAACACTTTTTTCTTACTGTAATTATTCCTCCTGCTCTGACTGACCAGTAAAAGATCCTCTCCTGACGTGCTCTCAGTGGAAGTGATGGGGGACAAATTTCATGGTTGTCCTTTTGTGAAAAAAAAAAAAAAAAAATGAACTCCATAGTTTATCTGAGGCAAATAAGACCCCATCTTTTACAGAGTTCATCTGTTGTTTGTGAACTGCAGGTAAGAGACACTAAATGAGATGAACACAGTCACTGCAGTGTGTGTGTGTTAAAGGGAAGGACCACCTAAATTAAGGATTCCAATATGTCATTTCCATGGCCTGTAAGTTCAGTCAGAATTTGTGGACATGAGCGACTCTCTCTAAAAGCCAGAAACCAGAGGAGTAAGTCTCAAACTTGTGATGTCATCAAGTATAAAGTCTGGAGCTGCTCCATAGCCAATGAATGGGAGCCTGATTTTTTGGACACATAGAATGTTTGTTTTCTTTTTTTTTGTATATATCTGAATGAGCTTTATTCTACTGTATTGTTCTCAACTGTGAAACAGAAAATGTACGCATATACTCAAAACATTCCCCTGGGTGCTCTCAGTGACATCTAGAACATGTTTCACCATTCATTGTCTATGGAGCAGCTCCAGACTTTATACCTGATGACATCACAAATTTGAGTTTAAGTACTGTAGTTTTTGATTTGGCACACAGATGTTTGAACAGTCTTAGACCATAGGAATAACATGTATGAGTTTTGAAAATTAGTGTATTTCCCCTTTAAAGTTCAGGATAAAGTTTGTCCAGCATGGAATCTTTTGTTTGGTTCGATGGCATTTTTAGCAGTGACTTCTGCTTTCAAGCACTGACACAGTTCACTGCACTCGACACGGCACATTTCACAGCAGACCTTTTGACTTGCCATATAGAAGGGAAAGCACAGGTACTACTGATAATATTTACAATGGCCATGACAGTGAACCAGAATGCACATTACCAGTAGCCCAAAACTGAAGCAGCAAAATGGAATAGCCATTAATATTATTTGTGTTTACACCTGTGTTTCTCCTACTGTAATATGTCGCAGTGCGCTCCATTTAAAAGGCCTACTGTACTTTTTTAGAGCAACAAAGCAAAGTTATGTATCAAAATACACAGAATTTATTTTAGTACAGATTGATTAAGTGGATTTTATTCTCTTCTACAAATGATGAAATAGTAAACATGGGTATATTTCCAAATAAGGCTACATTCATGGATTAAAAATATGCTACAACACAAGGTCAACATCTTCCACATCACCACAGTGCTTATGATGCATAACAGCATTATATTTAAAGCTGCAGAGAGAGATGTTCAGTGATACCTACGTGATTTAGAAGCAACAGAAAAGTCTTTTCTATGTCTAGTGACAAACAAAATGACCCTGCACGAGGTAAAAGCTGTTTTTAAATAACTTGTGACCATTAGATGTACTGGGATATTGCTGCAAAATATCATACACTACAGACATCAATAAATCAAATAGAAGCTTTGAGAGGTGAGTGGTGGCAGGCAGCTGAAGGATGTTTTGTGTGTTTTCCCTTTGACTGAGCAGCAGTCGTCCGAGTGGAGGAATCTTTTTCTAGCTCCTGCACACATGGCTGGAGGAAGGAGAGAGAGAGGAGGAACAGTCTGCGGCATTTTAGCACACAATTTCATGATGGTTTCAGAGAAGAGGCCAGCCAAGCATTTCAAGTGGCGGAGCAGCGAGAGGGCAGCATTGTAGAGGAGAGCAGGTAGTGTAATGATCAGGTAGACAAGATGACATCAAGCGTCCTCAGGGATGGCCAGGCGCAGAGCGCTGACATCCTTCCAGGGAGAAAGAAGCACTGAAACACGATGAGACAAAACCAACAAACAAGAAAGCCATTAGCCCCCAGGCAGACTTGTTATTACTGTACAGCTGCAGGAAGTCAGACACTTGGAGACGAAGAGATTTAAACACTGTAGGAAAACAACTAAACATGTCACCCTGTGTGTTATTGCATTGGTGGCACGACACAAGAGAACAAACATATGGGGAATACTGTGCTTTGCTCACCGTCGCCTGACAATGATAGGAGCTAACATTTACATTTTGAGTACACGTCCTTCATCTCCCAAGATTCTAGTGTCTAAAGAAGTACAGTGGAATTGTGGGAAATGTAGTATGTGTAAAAGGGTATATGTCATATCATTAAATACCTTCTAATACAAATTTAACATATAGATCTGATGGTAAATATTAAAACATGTGAATATATGAATATTAAGTGTAGCTGTGTGGTTCCACTTTTGGGACTAGACTATTACAGTGGTTACAAACAGTGGCGGATCTTCCTATGTAATATTTTGGACCTTTAAGTAACGGAACGTAAGGGAAATGGTGGAGCAGAGTGGATGTGGAGAGCATTAGACTAAGAAAAAATTTAAAATTCGTATTATTTTTTATTTCTGTTCGTAAGCTGTTTATTTACGTTGATTTCTCTGTAGCTTTAGTTCTTGTAAGCAAAATATACAAAAAATATAAAAGCCAATAATATAATGACTACTTTTTTTTTTTTTTTTTTTTAGACAGGGGTGGGGGTTGGGGGTCACTAGGGGAAGCTACCCAGGGCACCGAATAGGTTATGTTCAACACTGCTTACAAATAATTTATGTTAGTTTTCTGTTTAAATGAATAAAATGTATGTGCTTGTGATTTTTACAATGTCATAACAGATATGCGAGAAGAGTGCAGACTATACGAAAAAAAAATTATAATATCTTATGATCATATATTACCACATATAAATGCCAGTAAAATAATAACTCCAACATGATGATAATAAAGTTGGCAGTGAAACGATGTTAGTTCAAGGTGTTGACTGAAATGAATCACAGTTGAGACCATTTTACTCAACACTAACTTGCTTTGCATTATGATCAGCAAGTCATTACAAAATAAATAAAGAAAGGAAATAAAAAAGGTACCAAGGTGCACTGCTTTGCAAAAATTTAAAAAGCCTGAACACTGAGTAGAAAATTGAAGGCACTGAGCCAATTTCTTAAAGGCTTTTTAACTTTTGCAGAATAGTGGGCCTTGGTACATTTTGACTATGACTTTCTGAACACAAAGAAAAAGTCTAACCTCTATCTTCATTTTTGGTCTCATGTGTCCTTGGATTTAAGGAGCACCTTTCATTAAGAAGCACTCCTCAGGCAATCTGCCATAAAACTAAATCATATTATTTACTTTCCGTATTATATTACTCTTGCTTTCCCAAGTTCAGGATCTATTCTTTCAAATTACACCATTTTCACCAGGTGTGTTATCTGACTTTGTACATATTTTTCTCCTGCCACTTACAGGCTTTGAGCCTGTGAGCTAAATCCCTCTCCAACTAGGGCTATGAAGCTAATAGTATGCTGCGTTTAGGGACTCATCAAAAAGAAAAAAAAGGTTGCATACATATTATGTCACCTTATTTAGAATATTAACCCCTTCCCCCATGCATTGATATCATTTTAGAAACTATACTTGTGTTTTCTTTTTTTAAAGCCATGAATAAAAAGATAGAGATACACGCTATGACAAATTTAAAAAGTAGCATGACTCACAGCAAAACCAAAACACTGATTTATGTCACTGATGACATGTCACCTAGTCGTGGTTCATATTTGTGTTTCAGATCATTCAAGCCGCCATCATTTAGTATAGTTTGATACTACTCTTTTTTGTTTGCAGTTCTTGAGACTGTTCTCTGTTGCATTAACAACTAAACTGACACCGCTCTGCTTTGGCTTTTAAAAAAATCATCTTGTGTTTCGGGACAGTGTGCTCCTTATAAATTTCACCCTGAAGAACACAGATAAATTTACACCATTGCAGTGTATCAAGAAAAAAAGTTTAGATAGAGTGCTGCTGCTGGAGTTATAATAAAGGCTTCTGATATTAGTAACTTTGACCCTTTTTTCTTGCTGTAGTTCCTCTGATGGCCACTAAAGAAACAGTGACAGAATTCAGCAGGACATTGCTCTTAAATGTTGTGAAAAATTGTGTATGTCGTGAGTGTGGATGTTATAATTAAAGAAGGGAACACAATCAGACACAGCTACATGTCAGCTTTGCATTTTGACTTTAACACAAACATTTTACACAGGATCACTGCTTTTGCTTTGACTTACACTGAAACCATTAACAGCTGCTGTTTGAGGCACACATTAGTATTTTCTAACTTTGTCTTGGGGGTAAGTGAAAATATATTATTATATGTCTCCTTGAAAATAACAACAGGGTGTTGAGTGAATTTTTAACTTACGTCCAGTTGTTTAAAAAAACAGCTTTCTGACTGTCGCAGCAGTCATTTGATGATTGAAATTAAAATGTTGCTGGTTTGATTCTGTTCTGTTTGGCAAACAATGAAAACCAAATATGGCCTTGAGCAAGACATTAAAAATAAAATGTCCCACTTCCATAATGACTCATTTTTTTGTGATTGAAGTAGTAATTGTGGTCAACATTTTGAAAAGGGTTTAAGACATCAAAATTATTCTCCAGATATAAATAATCAGTGAACAAATATTGTTTGTTTTTGGGGGGGTGTTGCTGTTGATGATTTTTGTTTGTTTATTTGTTTGGTTTTTGAGAAATGATTAGCAGGAGTGAAAAGGATTAATGACCATGACTGTGGTTAGGACAATAGAAT
This sequence comes from Epinephelus lanceolatus, assembly GCF_041903045.1. NCBI lineage: Eukaryota > Metazoa > Chordata > Actinopteri > Perciformes > Serranidae > Epinephelus > Epinephelus lanceolatus. The sequence continues at coordinate 16,559,911 of NC_135748.1, read as the reverse complement.
AAAAAAAATAATATCAAGTAAGAACAGCAATAATGACTTTACAAAATAATGCTGGAATAAAACAAAAAAAAAGCAGTATTAAAGCAGTGTTTGTTTTGTGAATGGCAAATATGATTCACAATTCTACACAAGATAAAAACCATTAGAAATTAGGTGGCAAAGATAATTATGAATTCAGCACACAAATAAACTATTTGTAATTAATATTCTGAGGTGATTCTGTTACATTTATATTCAGTACTACAGTTATAATTATAATAGTGATAATAATGTGCACATACTAGCAATATGATGTTAAAACTAATTTACTATATATAAATACTTCAATATATTTTGATTTACCCTCTGTTTTTACTTTTAACCATTTAATCTTTAACTCCCTGAGGTTTAAATGGCTCTCCCCCTTCAGCAGTGCTCATGTTCTGCAAAGAAATGAGCAGAAATGAAAATTCAAATCTTTTTTACACTCTGCACTAAAAAATGGGCTTTGACTTTATATTTTAAATTGCAGCACGTGGTGCGTGCTCGTACCTGTCAGGATCAATACATTCAGAATTTAAAGTAGTTCTACGATGTGTTTATGTGACTTCATCTAAATAATGGTAGGCTATCAGGTGGCCTACGGGATAAAAGCATCCCAAAGTGGGGATAAACAGACAGGTAAAAATGCCGCATTGATATGCAGCTTCTGTTCACATTTCCATTGTTGAGTTGTGGAGCCATTTAAAAAGTTTCCATCACTGCATACAGCACTCAAAGTGCTTTGGAACTTTTGATTAGAAGATGCATCTCTTGACTGATGCATGAAAACAAGCTGAATAAATGAATTCCTGGCATAAATGGACATCAGGAAACACTTGATACAGATTGCAGCTATTTGCATGCATTTCAGGTGTAAAACCACATTTGATTATTATTATTATTATTATTTCTTTTAGTGCACACAGTGCTGTGAAAAATCCTCAACTTAAATAGTGTCCAGCAGAAGTATGTCTAATGCATGAAAACTCAAAATCCCCCAAAGCAGCTGAACTAAAGAAAACGCATGCAAATTCATGAAAAGGCCAGTTTGCTTTCCAACTTGCCTACAAGCCAAAAATATGCAAAATATTAACAATAATATTTGATTAAAAACTGTCAAAATTACAACAAGACATCAAAAACAACTTTATGCCCAATCTGCTCTTAGTGTGATTCAAATTTAGCTAAAAAAAATACTATCAAACTGTTCTAATGCTGCTACAAAGGCTGCACTTTGATGCCAAGAAAAACAGTTTATATCTAAATCTATAATTTTAGCACTTAAAGACAAGTATATTTTCTTCTGCAGTGAAGTGGAGCAAATTTTTGTATCTAAATTTCAGGACGTCTCATCAAACAGGCCTCATCTTACCACAACAACTGGCTGCCAAAGGCAGCTAGACACAGAGGAAAGATTGGCAGAGACATTTTGCCATATGAGTAACTGGGTGACAAAGCTGGAGTGAGCCGTGGTTGAGTCACAACCATACTCTCTAACAGCTTTGTTTACCTGCCCTCACCGCCGCCACAATTAATGCAGCAGAGAAGTGGACGAAACCAGGTACCTTTGGAACCCTGGTAATCTGCATTGATCTGCTGCTGTGTTTTTTTTAATTGTTGTTACAAAAGAGAGCAGCGATGCTAAAATGCTGCCACTCAAAACAATGCAGAGGACAGCGGCACTCACAGAACCCTGAGTACCTCAAATTTCAGGAGGCTAAATCTGTTTCAGACCCACAGAGGTGGAATTTGCTGGCTTTTTTGTCTCCAAGTCTCAAGCAAGGTGACAGAGTATCAAATTGCAGAATTTATTTATTTATATGTATATGTATTAAGTTATTTATTCATCTATTTGATGCATGTTTACAATATGATCTATAAAACAGATCGTATTATAGTGAGAGCTTATCAACATAGTACCCAACCTGTGTTTGAGTTATAGCTTGAAGATGAAGGTTAAGGTATGATTTTCATGTCTTTATATGTCTCAGCTTGGGATTTAAATGCAACACAGTGAAATCTGATAACCCAAAAATATATAGCTAACACTTGTGTTTGCATAAGTGCAGAGACAGCTGGAATATGGCTGAATCATTTTTAAAACAAGAGAAAATAACGCCTCACCTGTGAAAGAGTATCTGTATCAGTTAGTGGCTTCTGCACACACTTGCACTTTAAAATAGTCTTAAACTCAAAATATATCATTCAAACATTTTTGATTTTTACTTTGCACTCTAGACTGATGTTTCCAAAGTAATATCAAACTATTTATATTGTGTTTTTGTGGTATCATCTCTTTCAGAAGGAGTATAACTATCAGCAGTTTTGTATCAAGCTGTGTCACATGATTTTTTCCTTTGGTGCTCTGTGCCCTTGATAGCTGAATAAATAGTTTCTTTCAGGGAAAACATAGACGGGAATTTAATAAAATTTAACAATCTGACTTTGACTGCTTCCAGAGGTTTAACAGACAGTGTGTTACACAGTAAAACTCCACTTGTTCCCAGTGGAAAAATCAGTTTGCTGCATGCATGCAACATGGCCTGTTATAAGCTTCCTCCCACAGTCAGTGCCCAGTGTCTCATTATAACACTAACTGTAACTTAATCAAGAAAATGAAGTGCTGCACGTTATGCAGTGGAAATTAAACTTCTACACTCTAATCCAACTGCAAAATTGAATTCTCCACCATTTTCCCCAACTGCCAGATTATGGTCAGCATCCCATAAAAGCCCATATTCTGTTTTTTGGCGCCCTATTAGCATCATTTCGTCCATCAAGCGACATTAATTGTGAATGAATGCAAACTCCTGCAGAAGAATACGGTCTTCAAGAGGCCTGTCACATACTTTCTCCACTTGGGAGGACCTTTAACCTACTTAGCTGAGGAACCGCAACGTTTCAAGTAGTGCAGCTGAAAGATATGCACCTGCCCGCTTTTTACTCTCACACTGCTCGGAGATTTAAGAGGAGAGAAAGTATTTGATCTAAATGGTACTACACTGACTTGCAGGTGTGGAATTTTCTCCACAAATTTCTCGATTCAGCCACCGAGCCGACCACAGTACAGATCCCAAGTTTGGAGGGAAGAAGACAATTCATTTGTGACGCAGTGTCACTGTTCAAAGTTCAAAATGGAATTTCTGCTTGACGAGATAGTAAACATGCTTGTTATATTTCGTGCGTAATAACGCACGAAAAAAATGTTTCCTTGGAAGAAAACGCCTGACACAACCACAGACATTTTGCCTTTAACTTAAATTTATATCGCTGGTAAATCGCTTACTATTTGATTGAAAGAACAGTAAATGATTTTCACTTTTTTCCATTGCCAGACATTTAATTATTTATAATGTAAAACCTGAAGGATTTCACATCTTCTTGTAAAATCAATATAATCACATTTCTCCCCAAATTTAGAAATAAAATAAGAGTCCAAAAAGAAGCCGTTTAGTGTGTGATCACACTTTTACAGAGCACATCACACCATGATTTGTACTTTGCAAGTCTAGCTTTTTTCCTACAGGAACCATATCCAAGACGTGCCGTTTTCTTTCCACGAGTGCCTGATGTATTGATAACAAATCCCTAGAAATCGAATAAGTGCACAGTGGGGCCCCAGACAATAGAATAAACACGTGCCAATGTCGTGCGTAAATTACGCATGCAGAATTACACCTTAATTTTGGTTTCATGATAGCAGTGCACTGGCATTCAGAATCTAATCTTTAACGCAGCGTGTTTTCTCTATTACTCACTTGCCAAAAATCATCTAAGCTGCACAGAGAAAAAAGAAAAGTGGAAACACCTTACCGTTTTTGGCATTTGATTAAATCGCATGTTAGAGAAACGGTCTTAAGTAAAGTTTAGGATTTAAGGCCTTCTAGACTGAATAAATCCAAATGTTTTCTGCAGTTTGTGCTCGGGCGGTGTGTGGCTGAGGTTGCAGGTCAGGACCCCGGCTCTTCAGCCATCTCTCCACATCTCTCAGGGTATTGAACCAGCAACGACGAGATGGAGAAAAGCACTTTAGTAACCAGGTGCTTTGGTGTGCTTTGGTCCATCTGCTGTGTTGTGCTAAGCTGAGGGGGGTGATGATATAGGTCGTCTGTATGATACAAACGACATAAATGGGTTGCTATTTTGTTCTGATAAACAACACTTTGATGGTCCGACGACGCGTGCACATCATATATTGGAAAATTGGTTATAATGTCTCTATAGGAAGCTCGCGCTGTTTATTTGGATAGGGCGACTTTGCACCCATAAGTCGTTTCAATAATGCAAACAATACCAGATGATTTAGTCACTGGAGGCAGGCAATGCTTGGTTCATAGCTCAAACAGAATAACACTTGGTTGTCATTCTTTTATTGCACACTTTAATTTGTATGTTAGCATTAAGTAATTTTTATTTTTCAGCTGAAATTATCGAGAAAGTTTGACAATTTAGCAGAGTCAAAGAGCAGGATTTTAAAAGCGTGTATTTACAGGTAAAAGCAAGACAAAGGAGCAAACCGTCCCGTGCGTAATTCTGGGGATAATATATATTTTCTCTCAACACTAATTCTCCTCAGGGCGGCAAAGGTCAGTGTAGGCTAATTCAAATGAATATATTGCATGGTGTTTGTCAGCATGCATCACACACGCTGATTGTATCTTGCACACACACAGCAACACGATCTACCCAGTAACAATTGTCTTAAACAGCTGCAAAAGGCTTTGTCAGTTTTAGGTATTTTCTCTGTATATGTGACAGATTTATGAACAAACCTTTGCTGGGCCTTGTCCACCTTGTCCTTGGCGCGTCCGTGTATCCCGCTCCCGCTGCTTTGGCCACATTATATTCACTGGATGTAAAAGAAAAGAAAGTTAACTTAGACTGACAACTACATTAATGTGGTGTATAAGCCCTCATACTCGTTGCATGCAGCCAACCAGCTCCAGATTTTTATGGGATCCTAATGTGGAGGGTCTGTGGACCAGGGTCCTGCTCTCTGACTCAGTAATCCACAAGGTTGAGAGGTTTGCCTCATTTACATAATGTTAGAGGTCTGGGCCGAGGCCTACCTTTCTTTCGCCCTGAAAAGACACCATGCTGTCGCTGGCAAAAGAGTGAAAAAGGCGCACGGGAGTCTGGAATATTAGAGGTATGAAATATTACTTTATATGAGAAAGGAGTTGATTTTCTTATATTGATAGGAAATTTACTTTTTTTTTTAACTGAGAGCATTTGGTTTACACCTGTTACCCGCCTCTCGTCAAACACGTTTCATTTTTGGATGCTTTTTCTACTTCGGCGTCTTTCTGACAACTCCAGCTGACTTTGGAATACGCATGCATTGTTTGGTTTACCTCAACAACAACAAAGTCCGACCACTTCACAATAAATCCGCTGCGGAATCCAGGCACCTGGGGATCAAGACAGGGAGAACAAATGTGGGCACTGAAACATGCACAAGAACAATAATTTATTACAATCAGGCCATCAACTCCACCGGAGATTGGCATTCTTGATATGTCGCTATAATTGATGGCTGACCATGTCACGTCTTCAATTGCTCAATTAGGGTAGGTAGCTACTTGCTGCCATGCCATGCTAAATTACATTAGTGGCTTCATGGAGACGAGTGTTTCCTTCCTCCAGTAAAAGGAAGATGGGAGCACATTTCACGTCTGGAAAAAAATAACCTCGACGCACAACACCTGCTCCTGCTGTTGCTGTGAGGTGTTGGTAGTGATGCAAAACATACAAATATCATCATGATTTTATTTATGAGCAGCATGATAGCAACCCCTCTCAATTATTGGATGGTTATGAGCCATAGGCGCGGTAATATGGATCCATAAAGGACACATGTTAGGCTGTAATGGGAAGCTACATTAACTGGTGTTCATTATTGCAATTTGTAGCAAGTCTTTTCTCTTTTGACCTCCCCTGTTGTGTGTCTCTTCCTCTGATTCTTCCCCTGGCGCCAGACAGTTTGCTCAGAGATTACAATGTCAGGTCAAGACTGCAGAGTGTCATTAGTGCATGGTGACCACACTTGACGGTTTGAGGCTTATAACATTGTCTCCAAATTCAGTCAGATGAAACTGTTTTGTTTTATTTTAAAGAAATGTATAAAATTGAGATTCACCCTGAATTAAATCCACCAGCAGCAGAAATTTGGGTCAGGAAAATTGCACTAGTGGTCACTTTTTGGCAAAATATAATATATATAAATCCTGTGTATTATATTCCACAGCTGATGATGGATGTTGGGTGGTGATATACTCACAGGTTGGATCCCTATCGCCGCTCCCTCTCAGCATTTTTGTCATTTTGAGCTTATTTGGACTTGTGCCTTTCTGTTGGGGCCAAAATGATGCTTAAGAAGCATAAATGAGCCGGTCATACAACTTCATTGTGGCTCTTTGATGATACTCGGTGGCCCCTTATGTCTGTTCAAAGTGCTCTCAAAGTTTCTAGAAAGAGTGGAATTCCCTACTGACGCAAAATAGTCATATGTGGTCATACCAGCTGATGTGCAGCACATAAGGGGTTATTCTCACCTGTATATCAGAAAGGACAGAATCATAAACATGTGGCGTCGTTTTATTCATGTATATACAAGTTAATATAAAGCAAAGTGTATTTTCATGAATTATTTCCCTAAAATGTCAATGACTATTGTTTGCTGGTTTAGGAGTTTTGCTCCGCCCCCTGTGTTTGTCGTAAACCTGGCTCCTGGCTCCAATAAACCCGGGCTAAGAGCGCCCTGGGCTCGCCTCCTTCTCCAAGGCGATCAATAGGATCTCAGGCGCTCTACAAGCACTCTCTTACGTAGACATCCACCAAGGAGAGAGCCGATACAACAACACGGTTGATCTGCTCAAACACAAAAATCTACCTGCTTTCTGAATCATGTCGTTGAGCCCAAAGCACACTACGCCTTTTTCAGTGACAGATATTTTGAGTCCAATCGAGGAGACCTACAAGAAGTTTAGTGGCATGGACGGCGCAGGGAACCTAACCTCTCCACTGGGAGCCTACCGACAGCCTCAGGTGTCTCAGACCGGCATGCAACAGCACTCCATGGGCCATAACGCCACCGTGGCCACCACTTACCACATGCCGCACACCGTCTCCCAGTTCTCCCACAGCGCTATGGGGGGATACTGCAATGGAAGCATTGGCAACATGGGAGACCTCCCGTCGTACCAGGAAAGCATGCGGAATAGTGCAGCAGCAACAGGGTGGTACAGCGCCAACCCTGATCCCAGATACTCCACAAGTAAGTTCTTTATTCTATTTATGCACACTTTTCTCATTTTATTTCATTGTGAGGGGAAAGAAAAAAAAAATTGACATTTCAGGAATGAGAGAGGGAAATGCGCGAGAACAAATGTGTATCGCTTTTAACAAATATTTAATTCATGTTTGGGTGCTGACGATAAAAAAAAAGTTTATGCAAATAGTGTACATTATTTTAAGAAATCTTTCATTTAAAATGAATACTTCTGATGGTTAAACTGAAAAGGAGATCATTCTTTCAAGTCTGTTTCGACTTTTTTTTTTATCTTTGGCATGAGCAAATATTTACAAGCAAGATCTAGATATTTATTATTATTATTATGATTAATAATATTATTTTCATTATTATTATTATTATTATTTTATCGTTATTACTACTGTTATTATTATTATTATCATATGTGTTTTTTAAGCTAATGCTTTCTAACTTTAATATTTTACGCATATAACAGTCAATAATCAATAAAGACTACTTCAGGCGAAACAGTGTTCTCCTCTTCTGTTTATTGAACGCACGTATATGTATGTATATTTTTAAGTTTCTAGATTCATGGGACCTTCCACAGGTATGAACATGACCGGCATGGGGAGTCTCTCAGGAATGGCGGACGCCACCAAATCCATGCCAGCTCTCCACGCTGCGCCCAGGAGGAAACGGCGCGTCCTGTTCTCGCAGGCTCAGGTCTACGAGCTGGAGCGGAGGTTTAAGCAGCAGAAATACCTGTCGGCGCCTGAGAGGGAGCACCTGGCCAGCATGATCCACCTGACCCCGACCCAGGTGAAGATCTGGTTTCAGAACCACCGGTACAAGATGAAGCGCCAGGCCAAGGACAAGGCAGCGCAGCAGCTGCAGCAGCAGCAACAGGACGGTAACCTGTGCCAACAGCAGGCGCAGTCCCCGAGGCGCGTAGCCGTGCCAGTTCTGGTGAAGGACGGTAAACCGTGCCAGAACGGCTCCAACACGCCGACGCCGAACCAGCAACAGGTACAACAGACCCAACAACAGAGCCAGCAACAGAACGGAGCCGGAGTTGTGCTCGCATCCCCGACCAGCAGCCTCACCCAGCATCAAAGCCAGCAGCAGGTGAACGCTTTGGAGCTGGAGGAGATGTCGCCCAGCCCCCCCTCACTGCACAGCCAGCTCAACATGGCCCAGATAGACACATCTGCTGTAGATTACACCAGTAACATGGTCAGCTCAAACCTCCTCTACGGCAGAACGTGGTAGGACTTAATACAGTACTGTCACTTTTCACTTTTTCTATGTGAACCTGCGGATGAGCCCATGCAAGAGCAAATATATATATGTGAACATATGTCTATATATGTTCATACATATATGTTCATATATAAATATATATGAAGGCTGAACACGGGGGCCCTTTGGTGTTGGAGGGGACAAGGCGCACAGAGGCGCACCAGCTGATCAGGGCACATTTTCTTGACATCTCTGAGAGGGGAGTCTATTTTTGAACATTACAGAAATGGCTGCCCTTGAAAGCAATTATGTCGTTTCTGGACCTTTTGTAATCCATGTTTTGGACCTTCCTCATGATGTTTTAAACGTAGTCTATGTTGTTGAAACAAAAAGGAATGCTGCTTCACTTGAGTTCGGACTGGGGAGGGGGGTGAAGGTGGGATCAGGTTTGAAGTACACTAAGCCACCACTCCTTATTTACGGTGATAACCTGGTATTTTATCATATTAATATTGTAAACTAATGTATTCATTTAGACTTATTAAATAAAGTAGGGACTTGTATATTTGGCTAACACACAAGAATGCGTTTAACTGTATAATAATCGTTATTGCGTCCACTTTTATGTTTTCTTTATTCTTTTGTAAGTTAAAAAGGAACAAATGCGTGATGGCTGCTGTATATGTTTCAAAACCAAGTGAACGTTAACAATAAATAACTTGAAGTGTGAGAGCTATTCCTGAAGAAGTAATTTTTTAAAAGGGATCTGTTTTGGAGTGCATTTTCATTATGTTGTGATTGAGACCAAATTGAGCAGGAAAGCAAGGTCGATGAGGGAGCCAGCATTGTTCAGGTGACATTTTGGAGGGCTGCCTTTCATGGAGGATGTCTGCAAGTCTCTGAGCCCGGGAAATCACCCTTTGATAAATCCCTATCACTTCCCACCAGGTTTTATAGTGACTTTATTTTATGCTTTCAAATATTAATTATGTTTCCTTTTCGACAAATTCCCCAAACATATTGATCTTACTTTGTTTAATAGGCCCAGACCTTAATTTTGCCGCAGTGTGAAAGAGATTATTATGAATGCGAGCTTCCATAAAAAATAGACAATGACAATTATTGCAACAACGAATATCTAAAGGAATGGAGCACATGCCTCGCATTATTATGATGCTACATTAAAGTTAATTACACTCTAATCATACGGTACATTTATTATTATCATTATTATTATTATTATTATCATTATCATTATTATTATCATTATTATTATTATTATTATTATTATGCTGCACAGGCCTCAGTCGTAAAATTAAACGTTTATGAAAACAAAGGTCTCTAACACCACTTTAAAATATCACATACAAATAACAAAAGAAATGTCTCTTAATTTGTGAATTTTATTTTATTTTATTTTTTAAGATATTTAATTCAAATTGCTTAATTTTTCAGCTTTTACTTAAATTGAATTTGAGCGCAAGTTGAAGCTGGATGAGCGTCAGTTCCTTTTTTTTTGCGCACTGTTGGTGATAAAGAATATGGTATTATTATCTGGATTTAATGCAATGTATTTGTTCAAAAATGTTTCAGAACCCCAAAGTTAAATCTCAGTTATTTCAAACGTATTTCTTGTTCTGTATTTCTGACCTAATTATTGTTTGACATAAATATTTCACAACCATTATAACAAAAAGATTTTCAAGGGATGACACTAAAGTTTCAACAAACACTGCAAATATTTATGTATTTTGTGTTATATTTTTATTTTAAATGACAGATTCTTTTCTGATGCATTTAAAAGGCACTACAAGCAAAATACCCAGCAGCACTTTGCCACAGTTTCTTCACACACACACACACACACACTTACACACACTCACATACTGTACACACACACACACACACACACACACACACATACTAGCCTCATTCTGATCAATCTCTTTAGAAGATGAATGATTTGTGCAAACAAACTCCAAAGTGTTTAAGGTCATCACTTAGCATCAGTGTCGCTCCCCCTTTGCTTCTGTCCTCCTATTTTACACCAGCAGTGGCTGATAATAGGATCTAACATTTCATTTCCTGTGGTCATTTAAACACGTTTGGAAATTACTTCTCAATCTCCTTGCTGATGACACCCTGTGATGATGATGATGGCTATCAGTGTGTCTCAATGGAGACCTTGGAGAGCCCCTATTTCCAACCCCTTCACATACCTGGCAGCTGTATGTATATGTGCTATCATCCCTACACTCGAAGGAAGCATCAGAGCCAATATGCACCTGACATTTGGAATTGAGCGCGGCAACTCCATCAGAAGGGAGTTTGATAAGAGCATTAAAAAGAGAAATGCATTTCACAATGTACACTTTGATGCTGCAAGGTGTTCCTGACAGATTTTGTCTCCAAATTGAGGGCATGAATGAGCTGTCAACAAAGATTTATGATGGTGTACCACGTGAAATGAAAGTGGAGGTGAAGCCATTCTTTTCTCTTTTCAATAGCCACAGTTATGGCGCACTAATAGGCTATGCTTGGTAATCACTGGCTATTGTGCCTGTTGCTTCTCTCAGTTTATTGGGGGGTACCTCTCTTTGTAAGGATATATGAGACAGGCTGGGCACTGTAATTGGTGCTGGCATCATCATTTCTGTCTGGAAAGTTTTTTATTTTTTTTTAGGCTGCAGCCACTACTGTGTGGTGTTACTTCCATGTATGTAGTTGCAGAACACCCACACACACGTGCACGTGCATACACATAAGTAGATGTGCATGCACACGCAGCTCCACATTCACAAATCAAGCAACAAATGAGTCATACATTATCCAAATTGTACACAAAGTGGATATTTTTATGAGGGCTGGAAGGAGTCTGTGACTACTTCAATGCCATGTATACTGTTAGAATACAGCACAAAGCGGAAGGTAATCTATTTCACTGATGTAAAGAATTTTCTAGACTATTCTTTTCAGGTAATTGCAGGTTGCACCGCATAATGTGAATGTGGAAGGAAGCCTTGCTTCAGACTCTGCATCCCCCCACCCCAACTCCCGTCCTCCCCATTATTCTACTTAATATGTCAGAAGGTCTGATCGTAGAGAAACCTTTTCAAGTCCTATTGATGTGTTCCTCAATTGACCATGGCGACCTAGCAACCTAGAGAGTGCTAATTGGCAAGGGCTTAACATTATTGGCTGCATAGTTTACACAGAAACATAGGCCAAACATATAACCCTCGTCATACACAGTTCACCGTTTTTGTTAAGTCCTGCCCGGTACAACAGGTTGTTTTGTGCAGTTGGTCTTAACTAAAAAAGCAATTAAGACAGAAAGCTAAAAGCATACACTGGCCTAGTTTCTGAGTAGAATATAGTGGATGAATAAGATTTTCCCTGAAGACACACAGGTAAAGGAAGAATCATGTGGCTGCACTCTACAGAGAGGATTTTCATATTAGTAATGGTATTTTGTATGATAATGTAAATACATAGATGTGAATAGATATTAAGCCTAATATCCAAAGTTTACTCCCAAAAATTCCACCACCTCCTCTCTCCTTCCCTCCCCAGAAACAGTCCCCAAATCTTGCCCCACGTGAAATGATTAGGAGAGGCAAGGTCCGCCTTTCATTTCACTGTGCGAATGAATGCATTGAATTGGCAAGTTCTGAGAGACACAGAGCGAGATTTTTAATTAGTGTATTGCCCTCGCATTCTGCCAAGGAGAGACAATCTCTCTCCTCTTTTCTATGACAAACCTGTGCCTGCTCAATTTGTTTGCTTTCCAAAAAAAGAATGAGTCACTGCAAGTCTGCAAGTCTTTTCCCCAGGAAGCAAAAAGTTCCCTAATTCCAGTCATTTTCAAATGGAAAAAATAGCCTGCAAATAATCATCTTCCTACAGAGTGAAAAAAAAAAAACATTTCAAGAAGGTCATAGGACTCTGAAAGCAATTCTCCCTCTAATAGATTTCCATGAAATTAAATACATGAAACCACATTTTTGCTGTTGCCTTTAGTTTGAGGATAACATGAACTCAAATGAACACACACACATGCGCGCACACACACCGTTATGCTATTCCAGGACTTGGGCTGGCTAATTCCATTGCTTACTATGAATACCATTTTAGCAATATGAGGCATTGCAGGGCCAAAGCAACCTTTTGAAGACTATTCACAAATGTCTGTACTGGGGGGGGGGGGGGGTGAAGGATGGAGGACCAGGTTAGGAGTGAGTGTGTGTGTGTGTGTGTGTGTGTGGTGGGGGGGGTGCAGCATCCCTTATTAGAAAACCATGTCACATTCTCTCCTGCGCCGGCCGGACTCGCTGCGCTGCCAGTAATCCCCCCTCCAAGTCCCCCTATGCATGTTATTCAATTCGCTCATAAGTAGTTAGAGAAACTGTTTTCAGTTGCCACTAATAACTACTGACCTCCAGTGACACAGGCCAACAATAGGTTTGTCAGGCCTGAAACGCACAACCAAAGAAGCTGATTAGGAACTCAAGAGGTTTGAAGCAAGAATCAATGGCTGCTCTGTCCTGCCACGGTGCTTCCAGCATGGCACTGATGATTGTGGGACCTCCATTAGTTATGCCTCATTAAGTCCCACAAACTCTTCTTTAAGAAAATTAGTTTAGCCAATTCTAAAAAAATCTATTACGGCTATGGAGCCCCTACTGAGGTGCAACTGTGTTTAGACTCCAAGACAGGAGAGGCTGGAGAGAGATCCTGCTTTAGTGTGTAGAGACGTGTAGGAGCCTGTGACATTAAACACATTACACTCAGTCCATTTGTGTGCTCCGTCCTTTGACTTCAGTACATTTCAAGCCCATAATTAAACATTTTTGCCTCTAAATTCTTCATCTACTTCTGTTTTTCCGTCTTCTGTCATTGACAAAATATAAATGCATCACAATGAGACACAATTTAATGTTTTGTGACCCTAAAGAAAGGATTTCAAGCACAAACTAGATACAATCAGCTATGTGAAATGAGACCACGGTGACAAGTAAGGAAGGAATTTAATATATTTTATTACTTTATTATGTTTATACAAAATATCCAGCATATTTTTGTCACAAAATGAAAGATTTTTTAGTATGTATGTCATTCCATAAAGTCTAAATTTCTGTCCTCAGACGTCAAAGACCAAGTAATATGGCACAAAGACTTAACTTGCGTTGAAATGGCTGACTGCAAACATCAGTAACCAATATTTTTCATGGCATGAAGGGAAAGCTTCTGTAGAACAGATTTGTAAGCCATTCAAACTACTCCCGCAGTGTGGCCCTGTCGACTCCTATCGACAGGGCCACACATGATATAATTATACTCCATCCTTGGAATGGATTTCAATCTGCCCGCACCAACAAAAAAATTTCATGCAAGCATAAAAGGCATTTTATTGTCACCTCCAAATATGTAAAGAGTTGAAGTGAAAATGAATAAGAAATTAATTTTTGTACTCAGAAATGGGAAAAAGACATATTTACAGGACAAAAGAGTTCATCTCTGTCCTTCACAACACTCCTCTTTACTTTTGAACCAGCAAGCAGTTTTGTCCCAGCTCACCGTTGCCACAGTAATGGCCAGCTGCCAGTCTGCGGATTACTGGTTAATAGGGCCAGGGCTGAAGAGCAGTTCAATGAAAGTAGGCAATGGATAAGATCAGTGTGTGTTGGCTAGGGCATAGTTGTCTATGAGTGTGTGTGTATGTGTGTGTGTGTGTGCCTGTAAGTGTGTTACTTTGTTTTATTTCTTTTTATTGTTTCATTTCTTTTCATGGACACATTCTTAACATATTGTCAGTGTGTTTAGATACACACAATCATGCATTTTAATTTGAGATAAATAGGCGAGCATGCCACAAACACATAAAACACAAACACAAAAGAGAGTCAGGGTTTGTGCAAGTTAAAAAATGCCCTGGAAAATTCAAGGACGCTTTAAACATGCTTGTAAAAAAAACACCTGAAAAATGCTCTCAGAACTAGTTAATGGGGGGCAATGATCCAGCAGCAAACAGCCAAACACAGACACACACACACACACACACACACACACACACACACACACACACACACACACACACACAAATCGACATGAATGGCAAAAGACAACAGAAACAGCAGCCGCTCAATGGCTACGTCTGTCAAATTAAGCCCAGAAGGACATAATCGTTTCTTCAAATATAACATTCTGTAATCTGCCCCCTCCAAAACATGCAGGCGTCTCAATATATCTGTCCCAGAGGGCCACAGGGGCCAAAGAGGACCACCCACTTTCTTTTCAATTATCATCTTGCAGCAACCTGTCTCCTCTCCAGCATTCAGCAGGAGACACTGACTGCTCTCCAGAGGGAATTACAATTAGACTGCTGTTTGTCCCTCGAATAAACTTCCAGACTGTAGCTGACAATCTTAACTGTGTGCAGCATGTGACCCTGAGGACAAACAGGATTACGCCCCAAATCCCATGTTCCTCTACTCTGTCTTTTTCCCCTCTTCCTCTTGAGTTGCTGTGGCCAGGGGGTCTCAGGGTGGAGGCAGGGAAGGGAAATGTGGGCAGCTACTAATACTCTGTCTGCAAATACACAAATTACTTCAGGTGTAAGTGACATCAATGTAATCTTATAGCCATTAACTCATTTTTTATAATAACAGAAATTTCCAATGCCATCATACAAAAAGTGATGGTCTCAGGGTTCGACAATATGCATGGCCCCATAAAGTTACTCCATGGCCACCAAATTTAGGAGTTTTGTCGCTCATTGGGATGGTGCATAAAAATTTGTTATGTATCCCTGAATACACCATATGTTTACAAAGATATTCCTTAGGCCTATTGTGTTCATTTCTTTTCATTTATTGAAGTGTGTCAGTTAAGGAAGACCATACGAAGTTGCTTTAATGGCTTTTTTTTTAACATAACTTAACATTTGGGGCATTAAAACTATAATTTGACCAGGCCCATTGGGCTAGTGCTTAACAATATTAGTGTCTATCACTCGGTTTATTTTCTGGAATATTACTACAAGATTTGGCTCAATATGGGGGGTTTAAGGTTATCCGAATTTTGGTTAAGTTTATGATAAGGGTTCTGCTTAAATCTAAAGCAGTGGTTCACAACCTGGGGTCGAGATCCCCCAAGGGGGTCACATAATAAATCTGAGGGGTCATGAGATGATTACTGGGATAGAGGAGAAACAAAAATATATTTTGTCAATATAAAACTGTTTTTCTTTTTTGAACTTCTCAGATTATTTTCTTTTTTCCCTTTAGGCGATAAAAATGAAAAAGTCGTAAAAATCCCTCTCATCCACTGACGAAATAAACCTGTGACGTGGGGTCACCTTTCTTCATTTTAAGAGGGAACATGCCAAAAAGCTTGGGAACCACTGATCTAAAGGCCAACCCAGGCCCACAAAGTCCATAGCTTTTCTGCACACAAGCCAAAATGTGGCTTTTTTTTTTTTTTACACAAATAAGTGTATATGTATAAGATTGGGCACTAGAATATCCTACAAGTTTAGGAGAAACTGAGATATTGTATTCAGCTCAATGATTTGATCAAAAAGATAAAAAATTTAAAGACAAAAGCACTGTATTTTACTAAAGGTTTGGTTTATTTTAGGAGAATTGCTCCTTTAAATTTGAGTTAATAAATGATAACCTTCGCATTTTTGTCTTCAACGATTTGCATCTCCGTTGTATTTAATGTTGAAAAAACAAGAGGAGTCTCCCCCTATTTTCCAGCAGGCTAACATTAGTCTATTATTTACTTGTAACTTGTATCTTCTGTGTATTATCTGTCTGTTAAAACCTCATCAGTGCAAATAACAATCGCACTAAGAATTTGTCTGTGGGACCCCAATTAGGGCACAATTCACATGGGACAAAGGCTCTGTGTCATATGGGAGTCACACTGGCCAGTGGACCTGGAGTGTTTATTTGCCCCGCTGCAGCCAGCTGGTCATACGAAGGCACAGAAAGGGTACATTGACTCCACCCTGCAGGGGGTAGTGGCACAGCAAAAGGGAAATGGGACTCTTTTTCAACTCTCCTCTACACAATACAGCACACCCAATCAAAGAGCCCCAGACCCTTTTGTGGGGGTGGTGAGTGGACAAGGGAGGGAGGGTGGGGGTGAGTTTGGGCTGCCAACCCCTCCTCCTGCTGCTGTCCTGTCTGTGCGGCCAGCCACACTTCACAGCTAATTAGCGGTCAGATCCACTGGCCCCTAATCAGCAGGACATGTTAAAACTGCCCTAATCAGGCCTAATCCTGGCTTTGTGTCACACACACAGCCTTCTCCTGACTACTTACTCCGTCTGCTGTATTGATTAAGGCATCATTTGGGGATTTGGTGGTCAATACACTGCAATCTGCGATGGGCCATAGGTGTGTCCTGGATACCATTGTATAATGTTGTCTGATGAAATTTAAAGGTAACGCTCCTATTGGAGGCATGGGTGGCTTTCCTACCTTTCCAGAAAGGGATTCAAAATAGAAGCAAATGAACTGATGCTGTTTCATCTTCATATTAAACTTAAATAAAATGAGGAAAAACAAATTTAGTTTATAATGTAGCTGTGGGTGGTGGCCAGGAGTAGTGCCAGTCTTTGAAGCCTAATTGACATAGTGACCAAACTAAGCATTTACACCTTCGGGGTCTGTCACTTTTTTTCCATTAACTCCCCAGCACAAACACTCCAATGCTTACATTTTTAAAGGTTAACCAATAGCTGAATCCAAAATGATTTTCCCAGTCATTAAGGTGAGTGAACCCAAGACCAAGCAGTAGGGAGGTGAGGTTAAAGGAAACGTTAGTGCACTTGCTCCAGGGGCCCATTGTTGAAGAAGATAGGGGTAATTTTACACCTGGAAATCAAACTTTTTTGGCTTCATGTGCCACTTAGCAACTTTTATAGGACTGAATGGGGCCCTGTCTCCAATGCTGTATCCAGTTTTATTAATACACTCTGGACAGGTCAAGCAAACCAGGCTGTTCTCATGCACTGTTACGCTATCCCACGAAAAGTAATGGGCCAAAATTCGTACATATCCTTGTAATCACGAGCCACTATTTCATGCATAACTCACATATTTTGGAAGGCTGCGATCATGTGACCAATTCACTGATACGAGTGAAGAAAGAACAGATCACGAGCGGTTCCATATGGAGGTCACTGGGAAGTTGGTTGGGTCACGAAACACAGAACTGTTCTCCAGGGGACTGGTGTTCGGACTCAGGTGAACTTGAGTTATTTTAAGGTGTGTTATCACCATGTTTCTTTTCCTAAACCTCCACAGTAACTTGCCAAAACCTAACCTCCATAACTTTACATTTTTTATGTAATGTTACATAATCTACGTTACGTAAAGTATGGAACGTGATTGTTAGGATGCTAATTCATAGGATATCATATCTTGTATGGTGATATGTTAAACAAACACAGGATTTTGACACAGGAAACAATGGTTCGTCCCTCCTGTGGTACCCAAAGTCAGTGCTCAGTTATTTTAAGTTACACAGTGTTACGTCACGTCACGTCACGTCACGTCACGTCACGTCACGTCAGGTTATGGATTCCCAACATGATTCTTTTTTGTCTCAACCCTACCAAGACTGAACAATTCAGCTCCTTTGTGCCCACCGCCATCAGACTGTACGATAGCAGTTTAGCTTAGACTACATCCAGCCCTGAACTGACAAATTTTGCATCTGGTCAATATGATACTTTATCTGCCAAATGTCACTTTATTTTATTCAACACTTTCTCTGCCATTTTTAGTCACTTTATTCATCTTTATGTAGCAATTTTATTTTATATAATCTTTTATCTTCATTCTATTTAATGTCTTTTTTGTGTCTTGTGCTGCTGACATTTGAATTTCCCCTGTGGGGGGGGGGATCAGTAAAGTATAGCTTATCTAACGTTAGCTGCACTAATTTGTACGATATCATACAAACTTTGTGCGTTACTTTACATTAGATATCATACGAACTGCTGTACACTGAAAAAATGTTCTATCAAAAAACACAATTAAGTTAAATAATTGAACTAATGTACCTCTGCACAAGTGGAGCTGCTTTACATTTACAGCATAAGCTGCACATACTAAACTGTATACACTGTGAATGATTCTGTCTGCCTTCTGCCTTATCTCCTATTCAGCCTTAGTCCATCGGAGAATCAGCTGTTTTCACATCATTTGTGTGGAGTTAGTATGGACCATGCTTGTGCACATAACTGAATACCATATTTCCATCATAATATGAATATAAATCCTGAACACATGATGCCACATTGCATGTATTCTGTACTGTGAATGGATGAAAAACTGTTTTCTTTCCCTGTGAAACATTTTATTTAAAAAAAGAATGTCCTTTTCCCTTTCACTTGATATGGATTTAAGCTCTGTTGAACGTGTAGACCATAACCTTTAACAATGTCTTCAATAAATGAGAAGTATGTCATGGAAACTCTGTGCCAGAACTTGATTTTCTTGTTGAACTATATTCATCACTTCCTGTACTTTTTTTTTAAGTGTGCTGTTCTACTGCCTACCCAATAAAACACTTGTTTTGCTCATTCAAATGTTGTAACTACTAATTTCATGTATTAACTGAATTTCTGCACAGGCAAATTTGTTGCATAAGAGGTGCTGCAATTAATCACTTATTTTAGTCTGTTAGTCATTAACTGGACTATAGTCTTGATTAGGATGTGATGCACAGACACTCAAAGATGGGCATGAATAATAATAAGCTTTTCCTCCTGCAGATTATTCCATAGTCCTCCATGAGTAATGCCAGAGCCGACAGGATGGAAATACAACCATGAGTAAGTGAAATAAATCCAAACATCTGTCAGAGTATTTCATTCAATTTACATTCAATATGGTGTTTGTACAGCCTTTTCTCCTCATCTTAATGTCTCACCACTGACAACATAAATGACGGCTGTCCTATTTGCTTGATTCAGTCGATTCAGACACTACTTAGAAACTTTAAGCAGAAAAATGAGGTCATCAACACTGACAGTATGGATGAATTTTAATCCAAGTGCTGAACTGTGGAGAATAGATTAGGTAATTACCATACTTTTCAGTGATATAAGGCCATAAATTAAAATCTCCAACAACTTCTCAAGTGACAACTCATCTAATCAGGGGGACAATCACGGAGAGGCCTTGCTGTTTACTGATTGCTCTAATCAAAAATGGCTTCTTCAAACACAGCTAATTGGTCAGTTTACTCACGGAACGGGGAGGCAAACGTAGAGGGGCTACTGTCGTGATTTGAAGGACCCAAATATCTCCCATTTGCATTGAGTGCCACCAGAATACACTTGACTCCCACAAGTTATCAGCAAACCAGACAATTATTCATCAGGCACAAATTGGCACATCAAAGTCAAATCAGAGAATTACCGACAGGAAGACCCCAAAGCAAGGGCTGAGAGAGGAAAGGTGGCCTTTGATTGACCGCGTTGCCCTTCGCTCAGTCTACCAGCCCTATACTGCCGAGCTTGGTGCCTTCAGAGTGCTTCACAAGTAAAACCACACAAGTCAAAAAGAAGAACAAGAGAAGGAAAATCAAAGTACACTAGGACATCAAGGTGGGTGTTTGTTTCTTCTCTCTTCCCAGCAGTAACATTGAATAAACTGTATGTTGGGTCAAATATAAAACCTCTATTGCCAGCTTTTGGGAGGGGATGTGACATGACATGGTTGAAGCTCCAGTGATGTGGTGTGATATACTTAAGTACACCTAATTTATCTCTTGGACTTTTGTTTTTAATCTTTGTTTGTTAGAACACTACACAATGAAGAAGAAGGGAGGAACAGACTTTTAGGTCACATTCAATTAAACTATAACATATGGTAGATTTATTGGTGGTAATTTACTGTTTCAGTGCTCCTCTTAGCTTGCGAACATGTTTATTCCTGCTGATAAATTCAGCATTTTAACGTGGGTGTCTATGGGGATTAACTCGCTTTTGGAGCTAGCCTCAAGTGGCCATTAGAGGTACTGCAGGTTTTGGCGCTTCCCAACTGGCGTACTATTTTTCAGCCCCAGAGGCTGCCGCTTTGTCTGCAGTTCAGATGTGACTTTAAAAAATCTAAAGTTTGACAATATATATAATGATTCCATATTAAATGTTAAAGGAAGTTTAAAATCACATGCTTTAAAAGGTCCAGTGTCACACTAGTACATTAAGTGTGTATTCTTCTACTCTGAGCCAGGAAGTGTTTCCACTGGACAGATGGGGCTGCCATTAAGGGCATGGGAGAACATCACTTACAACAGTCTGCAGTTTTCCAGCCAGGCATTTCACCTGGCAAGCTCACACTTTTTTCATCTTTACGCTATCACTGGCCCAAAGACATATTCACAACATCTTT
This sequence comes from Epinephelus lanceolatus, assembly GCF_041903045.1. Taxonomy (NCBI): domain Eukaryota; kingdom Metazoa; phylum Chordata; class Actinopteri; order Perciformes; family Serranidae; genus Epinephelus; species Epinephelus lanceolatus. Next base: position 16,538,980 of record NC_135748.1, on the reverse strand, counting down.
CAGCAGGATAAGAATTAGGCTGAGAAATGAACTTTTAACTCATTTAATGTCTGGCTTAAGCTCAAACTACTATTCTGTAAGTTTTCTCAAAAAGCCCCTTAACCACTGGACAAAAAAAAAAAAGTCAAAGTCAAAGTCAAAGTCAAAATTTATTTATATAGCACATTTAAAAACAACCTCGGTTGACCAAAGTGCTGTACAGTTCATCCAAAGAGTGAATGAATAGCAAAAACCACAAAAATTATCAATAAGATCAACAATAAGTTTAGACAATAAAACATCAACACTAGAGTACAGGTTAAATACAAATAAAAGCTGTAAAAGACATATCTGTCTCAACTAGAGGTGAAAGCAAGCGAAAAGAGGTAGGTTTTTAAAAGAGATTTAAAGTGTTCCAAAGTTCGGGCTGCCCTTATATGGAATGATAAAGTATTCCATAGATTTGGCGCCACAACGGAAAAGGCTCTGTCACCCTTGTTTTTAAGTTTAGTTCTGGGACAGGCCAGCAGCAGCTGGTTGCTTGATCTCAGTGCTCTGGCTGTCGTGTGAAGCTGAACAAGCTCAGATAGATAGGATGGAGCTAAGCCATTCAGGCTTTTAAAAACAAATAATAAGATTTTAAATTGAACTCTAAACTGGACAGGGAGCCAGTGCCCCCTAACATGGGGCTTTTGTATTTAATGGGAACTGTTAGAATCAGCATCCACTCCAGGGACAACTGACTATGCAGTAGTCATGGGCATTTATCAGCTCTGGCTCCAATTGGCTTCAATCAAGCGATGGAAATATCCCTTTACCTGCACGATGCAATGAAAGGCTGCCACAAATTACCATCCATCTCCATCCAAGCAGCACTCAAACATTGTTCAGAATTAGTGAGGGAGAGACTTTATAAATAAGAGAAGTAACCACTGTAACATTTTCATTGGCCTTCATATTGCTTTCTACCATTTACTAACCTGTTTTCCAGCCTCTTTATGATGTCAAATGTTACAAAAAAAACCAGAAAGTATATTTCTCTGCTGCAGAGTACACTGTTCTAGTCTGTTGACAGTGATAAAGCAGTTTGTTGCCTGTTTTTAAGAGATTTTATTTCAAAAGAGTTTCCTACTGATTCTATATTTCATTTCTGTAACAGTGCCCATACTGTCCCATAATGGACAGTTTGACAAGTATGAAAAATCATTGCATCTGAACCAGAGATGTCATCTTTTCTATTCCACACATTCTTCTTCCTTGTCAAAGCTTGGCGCCTACATTATCCACCATGCAACTCAACTGCCAACAATTTGGTTAGATATTTAGGTATATCATGCTAGTAGTGGCTAATGTAGCCTTGAGCTGCTAGCTTCAAGCAAAGATGAGGAGCAAGCTACAAAGGTCTGGTAAATTTTTTGACTCTATGCATCCAGATTGGGTTTTTTATAAACTTGTAGTCTTCAGCTCTAACTGATGGAGACTGAAGAGACATCATTTGAGGCAATTTATCAGACTTAACGCAGCTCCCTCTGAGGCCACAAAAAGCTTTAGACAACTTTTTTTACATGGTATGCAGCAGTACTCCCTAAAGCTGGACTAATACTTCTGTGTCGAGCAACGCTGTAGCCTGATGTGCTCCTCCACAGAACTGTAACTAGATGTCGCGGCGACACAGACTTTCTGTCTATTTTTGTAAGCTGAAACCATTTCCCTCAGTAGAAACAAAGCTTTTATTTCCTTTTATTTCACACATCAGAAACAATAAATTGTGAAGAAAGCAAAGCCTCCACATAGTAGCATTTTAAGTCCTGTGTGTGATTTATCCTGGCTTCATATGGGTAGAGGAAATGTCTGCTAGCCACTAGGCTGATTTATATGATATAAAATGCCATAGGCTCGTGCTAATAACATAAGTGTGTTGTATTTGTGGCAAAACTGTGTCCTGCAAAAGACAAATGCTTTGTCTGTAAATGCTACGAGTTATAGTGAAGCCGATTTGTGTACTTGTGTTTAAAATTGTCACTATTAAGCCATGTTTAATGTGTGTTTTGGGTGCATTTTAAATCAACTAAACTTTACAGGACTTCACAGAAACCCAGACACATACTAGTGTTTTGAAGGTGTAACTGAGTGACACAGACAGACCAACAACATAGACCACATGCATAGGCTACAGCATAAGCTTTACATAGAGCTCTACATACACTGAAGTGGCTTGTGAGCAAAGATGCATATATGAAAATGACAAGAAAACAGCACTGACTAAGTGCAGCCTGACTTGTACCAGGTCAGGCTGACCGGGTAGTACTGCCGTCTGCAATACTGCACTGCAAAACATAGACATAGCGCAATATGAAATCAGAATCAGTAGAGCTCACAGCGGCACTGACAGCCAGTCTGAGGCAAACAGTGCATCAGTGCTGGTGGTATAAAATAGACTGTGCAGTTAGTATGTATGAATATGGTGTATTGTGCAGTGGAGGTGAGTTGCCTGGGAGACAGTTGCGGTGGGGGGAGTGGGCGGTGGGGGGCAGTGTTATGGAAGGTGACAGCTCTGGGAGAAGAGCTGCCCCTTAATCTGAACACTTCAGCTAGATTCTCATTGAACATGTGACCTGAAGTCTTGGCAGTACTAGCTGACAAATATACAGTTAAATAGGAGAGTAAATAGGGGTGCAAACTGTGTTAAAAGGGAAATCTATCTAATTTCAACCTGTGTGTAAAGTTTATTCTGCTTCTAAATATGTGGTTATTAAGACTACATTGAACAAATTACTAAAGTATTATGCTTAGTTTAATTAAATGAAGCCATGAGGTACATTTTTAAGCACTGCATTCTGGGAGTTGTTTGGCTAATACCCAACTTTTTTCTTTTAACTGCAAGACTGATGCAGATGTGGCAAAAAATGAGCTGGGCTGCAGGGCAGCAGATCATCCTGTTGCGTTGTAGAAATAATGCCCTCATACAAATGCAAGATTTATTACCAGCTGCTTTTAGTAAAATGCTTTAAGCTTGATCGCTACTTGAGCCTATCCCAGCTGGGCGAGAGGCAGAGTATACCCTGGACAGGTCGCCAGACTCTCGCAGGGCTGACACGTTGGGCTCTAGTTTCGCAGACCTGGCGAGGCAGGGGCGCAGCGCACCTGTGCTTTGCCAACTGGGTGTGGCCAGGCAGATTTTGCAAGTTTGGCACACCGTGCGCCCTGGCGCAGCTACTCCTCTTTCCCACCTCCGTCCCTCCTACCTGCGCAAGTCGGAAAGAGGGAGGAGAGAAGGCGTGGAGTGGGTTTTAGACACATCACACCAATCAAATGAGCCCCTCTCCTCACCCTTAAATGCGCCGCGCCAAGGCGTAATGAGAGTTTATTCAATTCGCCATGGCAGAAGAGAGCAGCAGCGTCAGACGGCCAAACTTCTCCCAGGAGGAAACTGATGTTTTGGTCCGGGAGGTCCAAGCTCGCAGTGTCCGAATATACGGAACTGCGAGCAGACCTCCACGGGCTGATGATGCAAAGGTAGCCTGGGAGGAGATCACCACAATTGTAAATCAATGTTGTGTTTCTCTCGTGCGCGCGCGCTCTCTCTCTTTCTCTCTCGCAGTCTCACTCTGTTTCTTTTCTTTTGACTTTTCTAAGATGGCAGATGCTGAATATATACTCCCTATCTGATGCTGTGGCTGCTTGTGGTTGGCTGAGAGGGATGTGAACTCATTAGTTTGCAGCTGTGTTAATCAAATCAGGTTGGGTTTCCATTACGCGTGCCAAACGTGCCAAACGGTGCCAATCCCCTTTGATCTGACATCAGATGTGACGGGACAGTCGGTATAGAGATACATTTATGTGCTGATTGCAGATAGTTGCATTGAATAGTGGTTTTTGTGGCTATTTATTGCATTGTTAATGTGCCTGACACTCTGGAAACCTGCCTGTGAGGTTTTGGTGACGTGTGTGCACTGTCCGCTGGTCAGCCAAACTTCGGCTTACACCAGCTGCGCTCCCCCTGCGCTGACAGTAGACCTGGTTTCAGCTGGTGAGCTTTTAGCGCACCTTCGGCGAAGCCTTTTGGCACGAAACTGTCACTGCGCCAAGCTGCATCTGTCAACACTTCCCCCTGCTGCGTCACCACACCCATCTCAGCACACCTCGGTCTGCCAAACTACCAAACTGAGCGCGCCTTGGGTTGCGCTGCTCGAAACTAGCTCTGCGCGGGGTTTGCCACCCTGCGCCACCCTGCGCTGCGCCGGGAAACTAGAGCCCATTGAGACAGACAATCATTCACACTCACATTCACACCTACGGACAATTGAGAGTCACCCATTAACCTATCCCAGACCTGCATGTCTTTGGACTGTGGGAGAAGCCGGAGTACCCAGAGAAAACCCACGCTGACACGGAGAGAACATGCAAACTTGATTGAACCAGGAACCCTCTTGCTGTGAGGCGACAATGTTAAACAACACACCATCGTGCCGCCCTTAAGCAAATCAAATGATAATTTTAAAAAATCATAATTACATTTTTTTAGCTGACAATATGATTATAAAGACATAACTCCATGTTTGATTGATTGTTTGTTTTTTCATTTTCTTTGTCACTTTATTCAAGAATTTATTAAATATCATCTGAACTGTTACAGCAGCTTGTTCACCTTGTTGGTTGTGTAAATTATGTTACTAATGTCAACAGGGTATTTTTAGGGAAAGTGGTGGACAAATAGTTTCATATCTATGACACAGTTGGTATAAAGTCAAAGTTACTGCTAAATATTACTAAAGTAATGTAACACCTGAGACCCACTGCTGACATTTTCAGTGATATAGCTCTAATTCTGAGTGGGAGAGCTTCTGACACGAGCAATGAAGGTAAGTGTTTGTGGCACCAGGGTACCACAGGGGGGGCAATTGCAGAACATGCATACAAAATTCACATTTATTGAAAACTCAAAATCTCTACCATGATGTAACCTAACAGCAATGTAAATCTTTATTCAATATCATGGTAAACTTGAGTGTGTGCAAGAAAATAATTTTGGGGGTAATTCTTTCTTCAATCAAAACACACTAAACGCACTGTATAAATACAGAAAATGTTTGAAGGATGACCAGTTTGTTGTGCAGAAAAACATAGAATCTTGTTTATTTATTTTAATGAAATTGCAGAAATATATATACATATAAATACATATACGTATATATATTTATATAGATAGATAGATAGATAGATATATAGATAGATATAGATATAGATATACATATACATATATACATATATGTCACCTCACAGCAAGAGGGTTCCTGGTTTGAACCCATATGAACTTGGGATTGGGGATTCGAACCACAGGGTAGGGGAGCCCTGCTGTGCAGGCTTTGCATGTTCTCCCTGTATCAGGGTGGGTTTTCTCTGGGTAGTCTGGCTCCCTCCAACAGTCCAAAGACATGCAGGTTACATTAACTTTCATGATTTGGTACATTTTCAATATAGCAAAAAAGTAGAAATGCCAGAGGAATTTACTTGATTTTAAAACTGAATGTATGAAAACTAACTTCTTATTTTTGTACAAAGCAGAAGTTACAGTTCGGTTAAAACTGGCTTGTTAAAGTCTGGGTAAATCAAAATCAGTGATTTCTTTCTGCGGACTATGTTGCAATGTTGAACTGTTTTTCATCATTTCTGTGCCAAGGATTTTTTGGGTGGGCTTAAGCTTGCTTGATGACGCACTGGACCCATCCTAAACATAACCCCACCACTTCTATATAAAAACTACGGTACTACTGAAGTCAGAGCGGCAACACATTCTCACTCCAGCCTTGTCACATATCAGTGTGTGGTCTTGGACTCTCCATGTCCAGATCGGACGTGCAAGGTACCCTGGGTGCATGGGTTGTTGACGTTCTGGGAAGCCATGTCAAATTCTGCCTGTTACATGGATTGTCCTTTTTAAAATTACACTTCTGTTTTCACAGGAAATTTACCGTAAGATACAGGGCTCTAGTTTCCCGGCGCAGCGCAGGGTGGCGCAGGGTGGCAAACTCCGTGCAGAGCTAGTTTCGAGCAGCGCAACCCGAGGCGCGCTCAGTTTGGTAGTTTGGCAGACCGAGGTACGCCGGGATGGGTGTGGCGGCGCAGCAGGGGGAGGTGTCGACAGATCCAGCTTGGCGCAGTGACAGTTTCGTGCCAAAAGGCTTCGCCGAAGGTGCGCTAAAAGCTCGCCAGCTGAAACCAGGTCTACTGTCAGCGCAGGGGGAGCGCAGCCGAAGTTTGGCTGACCAGCGGACAGTGCGCACACTTCACCAAAACCTCACAGACAGGTTTCCAGAATATCAGGCACATTAACGATGCAATAAATAGCCAAAACCACTATTCAATGCAACTATCTGCAATCAGCACATAAATGTATCTCTATACCGACTGTCCCGTCACATCTGATGTCAGATCAAAGGGGATTGGCACCGTTTGGCACATTTGGCACACGTAATGGAAACCCAACCTGATTTGATTAACAAAACTAATGAGTTCACATCCCTCTCAGCCAACCACAAACAGCCACAGCATCAGATAGGGAGTATATATTCAGCATCTGCCATCTTAGAAAAGTCAAAAGAAAAGAAACAGAGTGAGACTGCGAGAGAGAAAGAGAGAGCGTCCGCACGAGAGAAACACAACATTGATTTACAATTGTGGTGACCTCCTCCCAGGCTACCTTTGCATCATCAGCCCGTGGAGGTCTGCTCGCAGTTCCGTATATTCGGACACTGCGAGCTTGGACCTCCCGGACCAAAACATCAGTTTCCTCCTGGGAGAAGTTTGGCCGTCTGACGCTGCTGCTCTCTTCTGCCATGGCGAATTCAGTACACTCTCATTACGCCTTGGCGCGGCGCATTTAAGGGTGAGGAGAGGGGCTCATTTGATTGGTGTGATGTCAATGGGCTGTGTAAAACCCACTCCACGCCTTCTCTCCTCCCTCTTTCCGACTTGCGCAGGTAGGAGGGACGGAGGTGGGATAGAGGAGTAGCTGCGCCAGGGCGCACGGTGTGCCAAACTTACAAAATCCGCCTGGCCACACCCAGTTGGCGAAGCACAGGTGCGCTGCGCCTCCGCCACGCCCGGTCTGTGAAACTAGAGCCCACAGTCTCTTTGAAAATAAACACACTACGTCGGTACAACACTGCAAATTTACTTTTTTTTCCCTAATGCACGTGGTTGGGATTAGGTAACAAAAACACGTGGTTGGGTTTAGGGAAAAAGAACAAGGTTTGGCCCTATAATCTTACGAGACACGAACAATGCTCTAATGGGTGAAGGTTGGTGTTTGTTGGACCCACTCACCACCCCTCTACCCGCCCCACTCAGACTTTCGTTGCCTTAACTTTCACACCATAACTTGACATACTATCAGTGTTTATTCTATTGCCCACTGTGTGACAGTGGCAGGTTTGCTACATCCCACAAGCTCTCTTAGCTCTTTCAGTCTCATAAATACATGTATAAACATCTCTGTAACCTAACTTTCAGTCTTTCTGGCTGAATCGGCTACCCTGTTCTCTGCTGTGGGTGTGTGCTTTGTGCTAACGTTAGCTGCTAGTAGCTGCTGAATGAGAGGTTATAGCCATGCAGCAGCTCTTGTTCTCTCGTTCAGAGGGTGTGTGTGCTGTGACTGCGTGTGCTACCTGGTCGGATCCAAAAGAGTCTGTAGCTGTGCGGTGGCTAGTTCTCTAGCTTGGTGTGTTTTTTATCCACCCTCCCTCGCCATCATCCTCATAACTGACAGTGAAACCAAAGTGGCTCCAAACAGCAGACCTGCAGGTTATTGGAGGATCTTCTATTTATAATGGTGGTGTATGGGGAAAATGCCTTTTGGGCCACAGTGATTTTTTTTTTTTTTTGCTGCAATACGACAAGTGGCCACTGGGAAAAAAGGTAGTGGATTGGTAACAGCCAAACATGTACCTGCAACCAGGGGACTGCTGTTAGCTTCCCGTGTGAAACCAAAAGTCAATGTCGTTACATGACTCTACAGACTTTACATAACTACGCAAAGTATTTTACGTCAGCTCTTTACATAACAAAGCAAAGTATGTATGTTTACATCACTTGCCTCTCATTTTTTATTTTAACCAAAACCACGATCAATTCCCGATCTCAAGTACTTTTTTGTTCTCTTGACCTAACCAAGAGTTTTTCGTTCCCTAAACCTAAATTGTGATCATTTCACAACAAATCTGCAACCGTTTGTAACAGACTTTGCATTGGCATTGCTTTTGTGTTGGCAGCATGTAATTTTAACACATTTTGTGCCCACTACTATGTAATGCATTGTAAAGAGGTGAAATATTTATGTGAGATTAGGTTGCAGCACCACAAGTAAATACACCTGGTATCAGAGGACTGATACTAATGTTTTCCTAAAATAAGATTATCGTTTTACGTGCCATGACTCAATTCATTTTTTATTTCTATGATCCTGATACAACTTGTAGATACAGATGACTTCTGTAAGACTTTACATCATATGAAATGTCTGCAAAAGATGATTCAGTTGTAGATTTTAAAATGAAAATTTCTGTCACAGTGTACTTGTAATTCAATTTCCAATAGTGGGACACCATTTCACCAGCTGTCTTTCTTTGCCACAGAATAGGAAACATTGAGTTTGAGGGACAATCAATGTCCCTGACATTTTTTATTCAATATTACTTTAATCTACTTCTTCACCAATAAATTGTCACAAACCTTGCACCTTTGAAAGATTTTTTCTCCAAATGTTATACCATTTATCCATTTTGACAAAAGCAAAACAAGAAAACTTTATTATTAGTTTGGTATTTTAAAACACACTAAACTGCATCCTTGAAAATGTGAGCAACATGTCAGAAATTAGTAATGACTTAATTCATATTATATTGAATTAATTCAATAATACATTTGACTTTAAAAAACGGATACCTCATTTGGAATGAAACAACATTTGTCCCTCAGTTTCCCTTAAAATATTGCTTGTCAACATTTGAAGCATTGCTCACTTAAACCACAGGACATGGCAATCAAGGTTAACAAGGTGGCTTTTATGAAAAAAAAAAGGACACATCTAATAACTTGTTTTGAAGAAACCGGTGAGTGAAATTAAACATTAAATTATCCTTTAAAATTCAGAGATGGAATCATTAATCGTTTTAATAGTTTACATACCTTTATATTTTAATTCTCAACCTTTATGCAGTAAATTGCATGGTCATTAGTGTCTAAGGACTCATGGGCCAAATAGAGCAGCAGTACTAAGGGACAGCAGCCAAATTCAGTCGGATGAAAGAGCTCACATTTAATATTCTGTTTAATGAATCAAACACAAAATCAATAAATGTTTTTCCCCTTTTTTGTGTTCTTGAGGCCTGCGGTGAACATTTTGCTAATATGCTTAAACAATTATTGGATGGAGTGTAGCAAAATATTTGGCAGACATTTGTGGTCACCAGAGGATGACCCGTAATGACTTTGGTGATCAACTGACCGTTCAGTTAGCACCACCAGCAGGTCAAAGCTCTCGCACATTCTCTAAATTATCTCAATATCTACCACATAGGCTGGCACAATATTTTGTACAGTACTTATGGTTCCCTACACTGACTTTGGTCCTCCCCTGACTTTTTCTCCAGTGCCACCAGGAGGTTTATATTTGTGCTTAATAAGTTACATCTTAAAAACTTTTTGATGGATTGCCATGTAATTTGCAACAGATAGTGATATTCCAGACTCAATTAACTTGAAAAACTTGATCATTTCTGTGTGCTTCTTTAACTTTCCATCTTGTGCCAGTGTCAAAAATGTGTCTCATACTTTGGTTTATGATCACATGGCTGCAAAACTAATGTCATTCCCATCAGCTTCAGCTGCCTTTTGTTTTAACTGCAAATTAGTAAATTTTAGTATGCTAACATGCTAAACTAAACACGCCAAACATAAGTGCTAACATCATCACACTAGCATTGTTATTGAGAGCATGTTAGCATGCTCTGAACAAAGTATAGTTTCACAGAGCTGCAAGCATGGAGTAGTCTGCACTTTGTACAAAATTCATTGGAAAAAATTAATCCACACTGTCAATATTTTTATGAAGCACCCACTTTACTGCCAGCGCTAATACGTAACTTTGTCCCTGTACAACCACTGCCTAATTTTAATCCTTAATACCCATTGTAACACTCTCTGGATGCATTGTAGGAATAGCCTTAGCAAAGTCTTATTTATCTCTGAGTTGGTAAATCTTGCACGAAACTCTAATTTCTTAGATTGTCTCTGTTTTTCTTGGATTAAAAACACATTCATGTTCTGTAGTCCATCTTTCACACAGTAGCCTACTCATGCATACAGAAAGATAATACTAAGACCTTGTCTTCATCGTACATGTTATTTCCAAGGTCAGCATCATCATAATCATATATGGAATAAAGTAATTAGCAGTACAGTATGGGATTTTTTTATGATGAGTAAGGGATTACAATTAGACATTCATTAATAGAGTGCTGCAGGGATGATGTTTTCTATAGGCCAACACAGAAGTTAATGTCGCCCTGGTTGCCTCATCAAAAAACTAATGGGAGTTTTCCATTGGATTTTTGGATCATTGCAGAAATTAAACTCTGTAGCAAACAACAGTTTATGATACTTTAAGGTTTGTTCATGAAGATAATCTTCATAAATGAACATAAGTTTTATGATTTTAAGGGGAAATTGCCAGAAGTAAAGGCTACACTATGGTTGCATGACTTAACGTTGCCACCACAACAAGGCTGTAAAATCTTGTTGACGCTTTGTAGTCCCATTTAGCCACTTGTTAAAATCTTCAGAATTCACGAGTGAGATATTTGCCTACGTATTTTATGTTGTAGAACAAAAGGTAAATGCCTCTGAAGCTTGTGTTAACCACAGACCTTATTTCAGGCATACAAAACCCATTCAAAAAACCCACTGATTTCGAGATAAGGGAAATGGGAGTGGGCAGCATGGTAGTGTAGTGGTTAGCATTTTCTTATAGTTTCCTGGTTCTAATCCAGGGTAGGAGGTTCGAACCCTAGGGTGGGGGAGCCCTTCTGTGCTGAGTTTGCATGTTCACCCGTGTCAGCATGGGTTTTCTCCAAGTTCACGGGCTTCCTCCCACATTCCAATGACATGCAGGTTAATTGGTGACTCTCAATTGCCCGTAGGTGTGAATGGTTGTCTGTCTCTATGTATTAGCCCTGTGATAGCCTAGCGACCTGTCCAGGGTGTACCCTGCCTCTTGCCCAATGCCAGCTGGGATAGGCTCCAGCCCCCCATGAGCCCCCTACAGGATAAGTGGTTACAGAAAATGAATGAATGAAAGAAATTGGGATCGCTAAAATGCTAACTTATTTCTGGGTTTTTAAGACTCTGTTCACTCTGTTCAGCTGCAGTTGCTAATACCAGTAAATCAAATCTGGGCGTCTGTGTGTTTGCTGTCTTACCGGGAACTGAATGGAGGGCAGACCAGGTCCAGTACATGTTAGGTTGCCGCACGTGCTGAAGGCTGCTTTGCTAACGTTAGCTATCCACAGGTAGGCCTACATTTTAGAATCACCTGGGTTTATCTTCAGGGTTGGAGGTTGTGTGAAAGCAGCAGCTTCACTGAGAGGAAGGACTTTCCCAAAGCGGGGTGCAGTCATAGGCTAAAATACAACAAGCTCCTGAAGGGCGGTAAATATATCCAAACTGTGATCAGGCTGCATATTAAGCTGAAATGTCTACTTTTTCTATTTCTACAGATGTTAAATATATATGACAAGAGGCTCTGGAGTTTTGGAACAAAAGTAATGTAACGACTAACTGTAATGAGAAATTTATGTTTCAGTTAACACTGGTAGTTAATACATAACGAAAGATATTGAAGGAAACCTCATATTTTTCATGGCAGCAGAACCTCATGAATTTCTTCTTTACGCTGACGGACCTGAGGCTGACTTTGTTAAATCCAGCAGATCCACAAGCTGCCTCCCCTAATTCTATCTTCCCTTCATGCTAATTCCAGAGTGATGATGAAGACTCTGCAGCACCATATTTTTTCAAAGGGGGATGATCCATGTCGTCCTTCTTAACATGATGCATATGACTACTGTAGACTAATGAGTAAATTCACTGATGGATTGAAGAATGAATATTTCAATTATAGTGGAGGTCATCTGATGTAGGGATCTTTGGTATAGATCTCCACCAAGCTGCCATACATGATGACATCTGCCTGCCTGATGGGAATATGCTGCTACATTGCTTCAAGATATTTAATGAGACAATATCCAAAGCCAAGAGACGGTTGCAACCGAGGACGTGGGTGGGTAAGATACTTTTCTACTGAGACAAACTTGCACATTCCATTCTCACATTATTTTGCATATTTTACATTTTCAAATATGAATCAGTGCTACACAAAAGCAAACTAACTGTGACAAATGAAGCAGTGTTTTCATATTCAATGCTGACATAAATATTTAAATGTATGAAAAAAAAACAAAACACTGTTTCAGACAACCACAAAATCTGTAAATACAGGTAATGTAGCACTCAAGGGTTTGTACTTTCTGTAATGTTTACTCAAGGACCTGTCATTAGTTTGTTGATCTGAATCTGGGCTACCTTTATTCTTACTGAATGATAAATTTGCCCATGGACTTCTTTTTCTTCTTTTCTTTTTTTTTTTGAGGGGCATTATCCCCATATAGTACTGAACAAACATATCAAAGCAGGGGGCTAATGAATAGGCCTACTGCTTGGCCTTCCTTTGCAGAATATGGAGCTTTTGAAAAGAGAGCTAACTGAATGACATACATTGCCGGTTCATGTCAGTGTTTGCATATAAAGAGCCACACTTGTTTCCCTGTGCCTGACGGACTGTGCAGCCGACCAAACAAAATTTCCTTGAGTCTGCATTTAGATTTATACATTTGTTATACAAAAGATAGTTCAAAATCATTCCCTTTACTTGGAGGTCTAAGCATCAGCTGAATAGATCTTTTAACCTGATATCACCAGTCCACTTTGAATGGAGAATGTCGGTGTGCTGAACATTAGAGTTTAACATTAATGTGAGCTTTGTTTGTCTTTGATAGAATAGACTTCTATCTGTCTAATCTATCTATCTACAGCGCAGTTGCTCAAAGAAAATGTTGGCATTGTACACATCTCTGCAACTACAGATATGCTACATTTCTACATTTCATACATATCAGCGTTTTTTAAAGCAGAAGTATATGAGCTGACATTGTCACTGGGAGGCGGAGGTGATGGTGGTTGAGACCAACAAACATCAAAACCTCTTTATGGACTCATCGCTATGTTTCCTGCGGCCTTTTAGCCAACATACTAGTTTTTTTTTTTTTTTTTAGCAACCCCACCTGCTGTGTTTCACCAGGTAAAGTGCTACAAAAAGCCTTTGTTTAACAGACATGTTGCTGCCAAGTTTGTGCAACCGAAACTGTGTATTTCAAGCCAAAACAAGATCTTTTCTTAACCATATCAAATTGTTTTTTGTGCTTACAACCTAACCATACGCTACCCACAGTGTTGCTGAAGTATGAAGTTTCAACATATTCGCTGCAAAATAACATAAAAATCATGGACTGCCTAAAGTAATGGACATAACCACTGTGATGTCGAAATGAAATTAGCTATGGAGGCCAAAACCACTTTTTTTATACCAGGCTGTTCACACATTTGTTTATTCCTTCTGTTAAGTTGGGCACTTTGGAGCCAGCCTCAAGTGGCCATTAGAGGAACTGCAGTTTTTGGCATTTTTGCACTGGTTTCATTTTTCAGCCCTGGAGTTGCTGCTTTGTACAAATTATTCTGGCAACAGGGTATCTATCTATCTATCTATCTATCTATCTATCTATCTATCTATCTGATCAACTTATATGGTAGCTCCTTTTTTGTTGTTTATGTATTTTGTTTCATAGAGGTGCTCAGTTGTCCACCCATGATACAAAATTTGAATGTAAAGTCTATGCAAATGCCCCAGATTGTCAAAATGACAATCTTTATGTTCACTTGACACAAAAAGTCATCCCCTGTGACATATTTTTTTAATGTTTAGTCAACAGATTTTGAGTTTTGACTAAAACTTATAAAGCTGATTTTGCCTAATTAGTTTAACCCTTTGAAACCTGAGCAAATTGTCCTGATTTCTTTCTTCTTTGCAATGAGCAACGAAAAAGAAATGACTAAAAACATTAGCAAGACAGTAGTGAAAAGAGAAAGTTAAACACAAATAAACATTGTCTTTTTTCCCATGTTTTTTAAAATGAATCACACCAATTTGCTCTGGGTTCAAAGGTTTAAATACTTGTAAAAGGCATCTGAAAGCAGTTTCCCAGCATGCCGTGAGACAATGTGTGTAAGGCTATAAGCCAAAGAAAACTCTTTAATTCTAAGCCACTCATGTTACCCATTACGCAATGATTATATGGAATAGAACTGAATGCTCAAACAACAACAACACAAAAAGTAATTTTATACTCACATAAAATCAGATAAGGGTCGTGTGACACATGAATTTTGTGTCAGGTGTGCTCAAAATGTTATATTACTGTATTGTACTAACTATAAGTTTTGAGTGCAAGCTGTTTCCAAAAATTATTTTAAGTTGAGTGAGCGAATTGGGCCTTACAGTGTACATGCTGTATTTATTGCAAATAATGTTCTGATGGTACATCATACCTTGTTTTTCTTTTAGGCTGTCCAAACTCTACCCTTGAGCTATGCCAACTGCCAATACGTCAGCACCTGTTACATAGGAAATGTAGTGATTGCTAGTAAATCAGTTCAATAATGCCATATACCCCCATCTCATAGTGAAGGTGTGTTACATTTCTGCTCTGTCACTTATCAAAGGAAGTGGTAGCCCTCAGTCTGGGAACAGCATGTGCGTGTATTGTGTAACAAATATTGATAGCACTCATGTTTTGATGCCGAGGGAACCAAATTCATAGGGCTAATTGTCAAAATACCTCTTCCACCTCAAGCACTGCAAGACTTGAGGGCACTTGTTTGCCTCTTCTGCACTGATGATTCAATAACTCCAAACAAGTTTGCAGCCTCAGGAGTGATGGCTCGTACTTCCTTTTATCACTGTGAGATGAGGGGATGTGTAAAGCTCTCAGCAACACTGCTGTGATCTAATAGTGCATTCTCACCTTTGTGTCACACTCACAGCTCGCAGTGTTTGTGATGCTTTAGGTCAAAATGTGTCACATGAAAAGCCAGGTTGTACATGTGATGTTAGGCTCATACCTGTTTTATAAAGCATGCGCCTTGTGACAAAAGGTCATTCCTTGGTTATGTTGTAAGTGACTTTGCATGGCCTAAATCAACTACCCACAAATCTTAGCAGAGCAATAGTTCACCTGTTTGTGTCACGACTAATAACGACTTCCAAACCTCAGCAGTAAATAAATGGTCGCAGGTAGTCAGGGGTCTGTTGATTCAAGCTGAGCATTAGCATTTCTACTCCACACTAATGGTTGACCCTTTCTTCTCCCCAGTGAGGACTAGTGAGCGTGCCGGCTCCCATATAACAGTCTGCGTTAATGACAGGGAGGTCCAGCCAATCCCCCTGCTGTGTCTTGGGCTAATCTGCTTTGATCACCTTTGCTAACATCTCTATTATCAACAGATTTCAGCCATCAACAAGGAATTACATTAATGCCACTTTCTGTGACCCAGCTGCACCGAGCATGGATGTGTGTGTGCGTAACTTTGTTAACATGTGTGTTCCCTTGGGGAGAAAGGGAGAAGGGAAGAGGTTGTGAGGGTGAAGATTCTCTAAATGCAATAACATTCACCAGCCTGACATTATGCATTGTCTTCATTTCAGAGACTCGTACGCGGAGCAGAGGCAAGAAACTCACCCAGAGATCACCAGGTTCCCGCAAGGGTAGGTATATAAGACACCGCAACAACTCCCTCAGATCATTTAGTATTATTTGTGCATTCGGGGAAAGATGCAGAGCAGGAAATCTGTGGATGTGTGGCAGGCGGGCACAGACACGTCTCTAGTGGCTGTGGGAGAGCGTACCATGAATAAATTTAGCGCTGTCCCCAGGAGATTGCCTTCAATCACGAAGCATAAGGTGTCAATGCTGCGCCCTGTGTGCATGGAGCACCAAATTACCTTCCACCAGATTGCTGAGCTGGGTCTAATAGGAATTGGGAAACGGACTGTTGAGGACGGACTGCTAATTAATGTGGCCAAAGTCAGAGCCCATGTCCTGGGCCCGCTGACAACTGGTCAAGTTGAGGCGAGGGATACATGTACTGTCAGATGAGGCAGTGTTTCAGAGATTGAGTGGATGAAAAAGTAAGCCTTGGGAGAACATACTAATGAAAGAAACTGCACACACTGTACACACGGATTTATTCATAAAAATCTTTAGAAAAAAATAATCAAATGTGTTTATTTGGTTTTGATTGTGATATCTGTCACTGTGTGGTATAAACAAAAACAGCATGGTGCATTATCTGTCCTCAAACAAATATTTGACTATGAATTTGACATAATCAAATATTTATAACCTTTGTTATGCTTTGCAAAAACTCCGAAGCTATGGTAATGTGGATCCATAATCATTAAAGCATTTTATGTCGCGTAACAGCATCAAATGTTCCCAGTGAATCCTATGGTGTATGAACCATAACATTAAAGGCCATATCCAATATTCAGCACAAGCTGAAATATTAACATCTCAATTTACATACAAATTTCCATGCATCTAAAAGCAAAAAACTCTTTACCAAGCCATTTTCCTATTTTGAATAATAGGTGGTTTTCTGAGATCCAGTTGATTGACTAAACAAAGACATGACTAGTGCATTAAAGCAATTGTTTATTGCCACTGAATCATGGCGTATGTATAATTTTGCTGTAAATGGTTATTAACTGATACAGAAACCATGGATTTGTATAATAGCTGGTAATCATTCTACCTCAGGATGTGTTTTCACCCTCATACACAGGGTTAAAGAATTAGAGTGTAGTCAATTACATTTAGCAGGTCACAGAAATTGATTTACTGCCTAAGGAATGTTTTTTTTTCCTGCTGGGCTTCGGCTCTGTGGTGGCATTCTGCTCACATAATCAAGAATGAGCGTTGCCTGTCTACCCAATCTACTACTCGGTCCCACAGGGAAAGATGACTTGCAACAGGAAAACCTGCATGAATACTAATTTACCTACTTGGCTTTAACAGCTTTTGCAAGCCAATCTCATAGGAATTTGTAGAATATGATGCCTTTCCATCTTTCCATATTAATTACCCCAACTGAAAATAGAGACAGCAAGAGATGGGGACGGAGGAAGTGTGTGTGTGTGTTAGTGTGTGTGTGTGTGTGTGTGTGTATGAGAGAGAGAGAGAGAGAGAGAGAGAGAAACATGGGAATAGCTCTAAGCAGGGACTCTCTGCTCTCCATCCTAAATGCGGTTAATTATAATGTGATTTGAAGCATCTCAAGCAGGAATCTGGCAATCTAGATTTGGAGCTCTCTGACCACAGCTTCAGTTTGGGTCTCTTCATTATGGCTCAACATAGCTGGCCCTTCTCGTCCCCTCAGCCTGAGGATCACAGAAATGGACTAGAGGCAGCAGTAAAACTGGGGCATGTTGGTTATGTCCACTCCAGGCCTGTTTGGCAGATGATTCTGACTCCTGAACTCTTACCCCTTTGGTTCATTTCAAGCGGGCAGGTGAGAACCATGCTTTTAATTGGAATTTCAGAATCCAGTACTGTAATTAGTAAATCATGTATTTTGAATTAAATAAAGGAAAAAAATGGTACTCACAGTCATGTGAAACACATACAATATAGCACAAGCAGATAAAGGCTATGTTCACATTACAAGCAAATGTGGTCTCAAATCTGATTTTTTTTTTTTTTTTGCATTTATATGACACAGGTCTGATTTATTTCAGAAAAGTGTGGACACAGAAATCTTTTTTCTCCCAACAGAAAGCCCATTTGTACGACAGCCTGTTGTCCCAAAACCAAACCCTCATTCTTCTTTTCTCCAAAAATACGCTGCACACTCTCCCAAACAAAGCACATGGCTAATAAGTATGCAGAATGACATCATCTATCCTTCCTACTGTAGTGTTCATACTGGAAATTAAGGTTGCCCGCAATTTATTTTTCCCCAATTGCCTGTCTCACAAATGTGGTGTTTTTTGTTGTTGATTCAATGTGCGTGTAACGTAATTTGTTGCGTATGGGGTGTTTCCAGGCAGAGATCTGTTCACATTGCTATCAGATACTTGTCACTTCAAAGATGGTTGTGAATGGGGTGGATCTGAGGAAATATTTGGAATTTAGCATTAAGCCCTGTGATGTTAAAATAGCCAAAAGGATGTTATCATGGCCTAACATGGCGTTTGCTTTGTCGCATGTAAGGTCATAGTAAGGTCCAATTTAGTAGCAAGATGACAAGCCAGCTGCAAGTTTTGGTGGTGTTATCTTGTCCTGCTGAAAGATGTGGATAGGTTAGATTTCCCAAACGCTACTGAAGTGCTGGTCTCCATAAAGTTTGTTTAATTGTCATTGGAAGAGCCTGAGGGACAAACATGATGTAGAGACTTAATTTATGTAGCGTCATGGCTGAACCATTTAGTCTCAATTAGTAACTATACACCTGAGCAGACTAACTTAATGTGTGGGGTTCCCCAAGGCTCAATCTTTGGGCCTCCTTTACTTAACATTTACTTTATGTATTTCAATTAGGCCACGATATACAAAACAGTAACATCACCTATCATAATTATGCAGACGACATCCACATTTACTTTGCTGTATCGCCAACTGACTAGAGTCCTTTAGATTCTCTCTGCGAGGGAACTGAACAAATATATGATCTTCCTGAACTTTCTCCAGTGAAATGCAGACAAAACTGAAGTTATTACTTCTCTTTGCTCAGGACTCAAGGTTAAACTTTTATGGCCATGTCACATCAGTTACAAAGTCTGCATTCTACCATTGGAAAAAAAAAACATAGCAAGAATCAGAGGATTCATGTCCAGACACAACTTAATCAATGCTCTTGTTTCTAGTAGGTTAGATTACTGTAATGGTCTTGACTGAGGTATCTACAGAGACAGACAACTTCATCCTATGCTACTGTTAGGATATCACACCAGTTCTCAGATCTTTTCACTGGCTTCCAGTGTGTCAGACAGTAGAGTTTTAAGTACTGCTTTTTGCCTCTAAATCTCTCAGTGGCTTAGAAACAAAATACATTTCTGGCTGTCTGGTACAATATGAGCCCTTTTAATGTTTTTATGTTGTTGTTTCTACTTTACATCTTAATGAATTATGTAAAGCAATATGAAATGCAATGTAGAAATTAACTTGTCTTGCTTAGCCTTCTGTCGGTGTCCTCCTACACTGGAGGTAACAGCTTGGAAATAATTGATTTAGTTTTACCCTAAATACATTTATTATTTTCAAGTCCAAGGAGTTGTGATTTGTAATAATTGGGCGAATAAAGTATATTTTAGTGAGAGAAAAAACTGATTGTGGTATTCATTGAAAATTTCCCTAATAGTGTGTTTTCACGCACCAGGCACTAAAAATATCTGCCTGAGTCTTCTGGATAGCATTTCTTCTGTCAGTCTCACAATAGGTAAGAAGAGTGGGTAAGTCAGAATATCCCAGCATTTGTAATAGCTTTTGTTAAGAGTTAAAGACATGCTTGAATAGCTAGTCAGGCACTGAGACAGGCAAAAACAGGTATAAGCACAGTGCAATCAGCAGCACTTTTGACTTGCATGATGACCATTGTGAATTTTTGTATGCAGTTAGCTGAATTTTGACTTTTGTCCTATAGTTTTTGTAAACTTCTGGTTGGTATGAAATTCAAAATTTGTTATCATGCATATTTTACAATAAGCTGCTGCCTGTTTACGTGAATTTAACTGAAGCAGAACTGTTTAGTAAATGGATCATTTGGTGTGGTACTGCTATGTATGATATAGGGCTGCTTTGAATGATGGATCTCATGATTCGCCATTCAATTTTTGTCTGCATGTATGTGGGGGTAGGGCCATGCATATAATAATTGCATGCATATGTTTCAGGTGTATGTAATTGAACAGTATCAAACTAAATATACCAAATAAAAGAAAAACACCAGCATCATGTAAAATATTTAAAGAATTCTGTCATATATTGAAATGTAGGTGATTCATTTTTTGTTATCAGTTTACTTATTTTTTTGCAACACAGAGGACAAATGAGATGCACATTTTTTGCACAGTGGGAAAGGTTCAGGTAAGTTTCATCTTGGTTATATATGTATATGTATATACATATATAATCTTCTTCTAATGAAAAGATCAAAGCCCTATGAACATGTAACAGCAATCCATAAAGACGTGGTATCCAGCTGTAGACAGGGGCAACTCAGAGCTTTTATATACGTCCAATGAAATCCTCCATAAAGCATCACCATAATAAGGGTTTTAGGCGTCCATGCTGAACAGATTTTCACTTGGCCCTTTGTGTCGGAGAATCTCACCTGGTCTTTGGAGTGGGGGCAGAGGGGAGAAAACCTTCCTGCCCCGACTGTGGAGAGACAGCCTTCCTCTGTAACCCACTCTCATTCACAGACATCATTCATGTGCAAATCATCCTTGGACCTATTGTTCACCCACTGCGCTTTCAGATACTTGCTGAATCAAGTGATAAATGCAGTGGCAGGGCTGCAGATATGTTCTATATAGTGAACAGGAATAATAAGACTTAATAATAATAAGCACTTGAAACTAGCTAGAACAATGGCCAACTTATTATGAATGTAATACTAATATTTCGGGTTTTTTTTGTTTATTTGGCAAAGGGGGAATACTTTTTTAGTGAAATACTGAAAAATCCAAAATGTGTAGTTTCTGTGCAGCATTAATATAATTGAAGAATCTCTGGAGTGATTATTATGGCTATTATATCAAGACACATATTGTGATATTCAGAATGATTATGACATACTGCATCAGTATACTATGACTGCTTCATTAGGAACCATATAGAAAACAGCTGATAAGGTAAAAGCTCCTTATTAATGAAAAACAAAACCTTGTCAACAACATTTGAACAAATAAAAATGTCCACACATAATAAATCAGCTGTAAAAGTAATGATAATTTAACATAACAGATAGGGAATATAACCATATCTAATATTGCATAGTGTCTAAAAGAAAAAAAACAACATCCACATACTGATCCTGCATTCAAGTCAATTGTTACTATCAGCTAAGTCATTTTGCTTTTCTTGACCATAAAAAAAGGCCTTTTTCATGAGACACTGGGTCATAGTTGGAAAAGTAGGTGTAAATAATGACATTAAGGATGGCTGAATTCCATTTAGCTCTTTCTGTTTCAGGTTTCTAGGCTGTGTCCAAAGTCACTCCATCGTTCACTCAGTCACTCTTCCCTATATGATAGACACTAGTTTAGTTTAACAGTTTACTTGTAAGAAGCAAATTGAGGTTTCAGACACTTGTAAATCATTGCAATATTGTATGAGACAGGTGTAGTGTGTCTTCGATTTAAATTTTGATTCGATCAAATGTGACACATTGCATTGTGGGATTGTTAGCAGGAAGTACTGAGCGTGTCCAGGACACTACTTTTCTTTTTTGTTTCGTTGTCGGAATGTTTGAGGGTAATATATGCAGCATACATTTCACCCTCAAACTGTGACGAATAAAATGGCAGAGGGCACATATAGTGCACTATACTATATATTCAGTAGGGAGGAATTATGGACACAGCCCGGGCATTGAGTAGACAGAGCCAGCGTTAATGTTATTAGTAACACCTGTGCTTTTTCTGCTACTTTTCCTAACAGCAGACATACTCATAATATCTGCCCTGACAAAGACTTATCTTTACTACAAATAAAGGCTGAATTAGGTCTGAGGGTGACCTAAGTGTAAAGCAGTGGTTCTCAACTGGTCGGTGTAGGTCGCGGGGTCATTTTGACTGGGTTGCGAATTCACAAATCGTTTATGAAATATTGTAACTTTTTTCCTCAAAATTTTACGACCTTTTTCTCAAAATCTTACAACTTTTTTCTAAAAGTTTTATGACCTTTTCTTAAAGTTTTATGATTTATGTCTCAAAATTTAATGATTTTTTTCTCAAAATTTTATGTTTTCTTCCTCAAAATTTTACAACTTTTTTCTAAAATTACTTGACTTTTTTTTTCTAAAAAAATTACAATTTTTTTGCAAAATATTGCAACTTTGTTCATGTAATTTTACAACTTTTTTTTCTAGAAATATTTTCTAGAAATTCTCAAAATGTTAGTCTGTATATTACATACAATAGTCAATGCAAAGATGATGAATAGACACGAATACGCGCCAAAAGACTATTGTATTTCATGAAAAAATTCATAAAATTTCAAGGAAGTGTCTGTGAAATAGATTTGAGTGGAGAGTCAAAAATTCGGGTCACGACTTAACGACTGAGGAAAAATGTGGGTCCTAAGGATAGACCAGTTGAGAACCACTGGTGTAAAGGACATGTTGATACCTAAATCTAATAGGATTCATTCTCTGTAATGAGGCAATTCTTAGGTATCTGAGACACACTGATGGTGGCTGATGAGAATCAGAGGTGTTCTGTCATGAACTGAAGAATTAGACAAAGTGGGAACTTCATACTGCTGGTACACTTAAAAGTCAGGGATCATTAAAATCATTCATCCTCTGTGGACAATAAATGTGCACTGAATGGCATGCCTTTCCAGCAAATAGTTATTTACCACAGTGTTGCATCAACAGAACAACTGACTAAGATTGTCATCCCTGCACCCATGACGCTAACATAGCCAAAAGACAAAGGTGCTATGCTCATGTATATTGCCTGTGTTTAAAAAAATGCTGTTATTTAGGATTTAGTACTGTAGATTAACATGATTTAATGTTACAGTTCCAGGTTGAAAAGATTGAGCCTGTCTTCTTGTCAACAGGCGACCAAATTGGGTGTAGCTGCAAATAAATCTCTGAAATTCATGATGTAGCAGTACGGCATGACACATGAAACACAAGCCTTGGCGACACGGCTCGATTAAACTCTGCAAACTGAATTGTTTTTGTTTCAACATCCAAGGACAAATTCACTTATCCTCGCCAAAGTAAACATTTTACCAACAACTCTGTTGATCAGTGGAAAAAGATTGTTTAACTCTATATAATGGCGCCTGATCTCTTTGAAAAAAAGCCCAAGCTTGTGTAATCAAAAGCACAGCCTTTTGTCTCTTTAACACACATACCAAAGAAGCTGCCGAGGAGGCCGCATCAGAATGAATGAATATTTAATTGAGGCCTATTGAGGCAGAAGATCAAAATGACCTTGCTCTTAATGATTATTCAGTGATAAAAATAAAAGTAGGCTAGGGGAGAATGGAAGGCGCACACTCGAGAGCCTTGGTTTGTCCAGCAGGCAGGAATATATTACACAAACATATGAGAGCAAAACCATAGAATTGTGGATGAATGTGTTTATCTTTGCTACTCGCTTTCATCTATGTGTCCCCCCACTTACTGATAAGATTAAATTCTTACTGGAACAGAAATCCCAAATGCACAAAAGACATTTTAAAATCACTGACAGCACTGGCAGACTTTTCAAAACCATTGTTAATTATTCATCGTGATTATTTATACGTGGTATGTATGAAGTCTACTATCATGGAGAGATAAATCCGCTATTTCTGTTACTAACACAAGTGTCTCGGGTGAACAATTTAGACGCATGCGGGAGAGTCGAATGTAAGACACCAATGAAAGAACAGTGACCCCTTCTTATTGGAAGTTGTCTGGACAAAATGCAGGTCAATCTGGCTTGTGAAGGAGCAAGACCCTCCTCTCAACTTTCCAGACACTCATGGCAGCAATTGGTGAGGAAAAAAAGGCTGAATTGATGTGGACCGAACATGAATGGCTTTAAGCTCGGTACTTGATAGCGTGCCAGGCTGAAAGGAACAGGCTTTCCGTACTCAAAAACAGTAGTTGTTGCGAGCTCACATTCAAAAGCATATTTGTGCTATTTTGTGTATCACGTAACCTTGTCTGGTCTCAGTTCTTTGTTCCACAATTGGTGGGATCACTGCACTTTTTATGTACAACACCAAAAAATGACATTACAGGCCACGTTTTCTGAATACGGATGGCACATCATGTTGACAATATGCTGCACTGTATGCACTGCACAGCTACAATCAACTTTGATTACAGAGAAATGTGTCATCGACGTAAACCACAACTGGAGGTGGAAGAAGTACTCAGCTCTTTTAAGTAAAAGTTGTAACACCACAGTACAGAAATACTGTGTTACAAGTAAAAGTCCTGCATTCAAAGTCCTACTTAAGTAAGAGTACACACATGTCAGCTTCAAAATATACTAAGGTGCAAAAAGTAAAAGTTGTTATTATGCAGAAAGGCTCATTTCAGAGGTATGTATGACATCATGTTCATCACTTTAATGCTGCAGCTGCTAAAGAAAGAGCTAATTCTAATTACTATATATATATACTGCTTTGTAGTTTTATCTATTAAAATACATCAGAAATTATTAGTTTAATTATATTTTCTAGTAATAATCTGGATCTGCAAAGTAACTAGTTACCAAAGTTATAAAATAGTAAGTAGTATAAGTAAAATATTGTTCTGTGATTTGTAGTGGTGCAGATGTACAGTATATCATCAAGTACATCAAAATTGTACTTAACCACAGTACTTAAGTAAATGTACTTAGTTACACTCAACCACTGAATATCACTAAAGACATAAAATTTGGCTGCAAAGAAATGACTATTTTCTGTATTTATTAATTGATTGTTTGGTATAAAAAGTGAAAAATGCCCTTAACAGGTTCTGAGAGCCCATAAGAGGACCTGTTTTGTTCCAGCAGCGGTCCAAACCTGAAAGATGGTCAGTATATCATTAAAAAACCTTTAAAAATAACAGAAAAATTCACATTTGAGAAGCTGGAATCTGTGGAATTTCACAATTTCTGCTTTAAAAATTAATCAAAAGGCTAATCAAGTATCAAAGTTGCTGCATTTTAACTTTGTCAGTCGACTTACCAGTTGATTTCTTTCAGTAATTTCTTTTAAGAGCAAGGGTTCATTCAAAACTCTGGCAATGGTGAACCATAATGCAACCACAAGATGTGAGGTTGCATTATGTTTTGAATATTGAAGGAGACATGTCCCCTATGTCCCCTGTGTCCCCCTCATAATCTACACCTTCTGGAAAATGTGTAAATTAATTAAGATAATCGAGCAAGCAGACATAAAGCAGTTCATGGTTTTCCTTCAGTTCACCAGAGGCTGAATACACTATTATTCGATATCTTCCCATTGCTGCCTGTGATGTATGGTTCACCTGTTGTATCACTACTGAAATACAGTGTTGTCAAACAGGCGGATGTGTATTTCCACAGACATTGTGTTCGTATGTTTAACAAAGCTGCATAGTGTCAGACCTTGACCTTTGTTCCATACAGTAAACGTGGAGCTCTATGGGCGCATAAAGAACGAGTCAGAGCATTTAGCAGAAACATGAGATGCATTCACACGTTGCCAATAGACGAGGTTGTTGTGCGTGTTATTGTTATGCTTACTCATTTTTCTAAAAATTCATTTCTCGACTGCTGTGGAAGCGTAAATGAGTTCCAGTACATCATTTTAAACGCTGCATTAAAAGCTCGACACATTGCTTCAGAAATCAGCTCAGTGATCTAAAACATCACTCTAAATTGTTACTGATTCAATTTTGAAGCCAGTGATGAGGAAAAGGTTTTCTCTCTCTGAGCCCACACAGCTGCTAATATGCAGCAGATTTGACAGAGACTTTTTTTTCCTTTTTTTTCCAAAGGTCCTCAAGGAAAGAGAATCTGAAGTGAAACGTTTTGTAAGTCTGACATTGCTTCTTACAGATGTTCCGTTTAGGTTGCTTTGATAATTTAGCTTTTTATTTTCATCTGAAAGGGAAATGTGCAAGTCAAGCAGTCTCTCCGCCCTTTGCTTTCACGCCGAACCAGTGGGAATCATTTCAGTGTTACACCTCTCAAGGACAGTTGAGTCTGACTTTTGTGACACCTTTGCATCTGACAAAGAGACAAAACCTTGAGTTTCTCATTTTATAGAAACACACAAGACAGTAGTTTAAAGGTATTCTTAATGGGCATGTTCATAGTGAATGGCATAAATCGTAATGAATACAATGAGATACTGAGTTTGTGGACCGTGTTTTCTTACCAGTTATTTTTAGCATGAAAATAAACATCAACATTGTCTACTGTGTCGACCTAAATTGTTTTTATATAGCCTCTCCTCATTAAGACCTGGATGTCATTTCAAGATTATAAGAACTGTATGAATTCAGTGTCCTAAAGAATGTAAGATATTTTTTTTTTTCACAACACTACAATCCTGTAACTTTCTCCAGTAACTTCTGAACATTCCAGTCTCACCAGAATTAAGTGCAGCTTAGGGGTTGTGACTGAATCATCCAAAAGGTATAGGTAGGCTATGGCAAGATTGAAAAGATTCCCATGTTCTTCAAAGCTTAAGTGTTTCCTATTATTAAGAAAAATGCTCCTAATTTAACCCTGTCAGGGACTGTATTATTTATTAGACAAAGGGGGTGGCTGGGGTGTGACTTTATATCTTCACCCTCTCAGAAGCTAGAGCTCTGGTAAGACTATGGGGGAAAATGCATGACCCTCCCTCCACAATAAATAACCTACTTTTATATAGGTATTGCAGGTATTGGAGCCAATGCAACAGTATGAGAGTGAGAGTTAGCACAAAAATAAACAGCTAATTTCTTATGCAAAATGCAAATCCTCCTTACAAACTTACATCACTGCACAAGCTGTCTGTGCACTGCAGCAGGATATGAGTGCACGACAGCCACCCATCATTGGTCCTACCACACAAAACCAACAAATCAATAAGCCTTCACAGCACGCACAGAGCTGGCACCAGCAGCATGTAATGACTGCTTTCCCAAGTAAACTGTGCACAACTGTGGCGATATCGCTAACTAGGCATTGTGAATGTTAGCCTATTAGATTTTAAAAACTCACTTTCTGATTCTTAAAAATTAGAAGTTAAAAACAAAATCCCAGAGTTTAAAAAAGCCTTGGTTTTTCAATAATGTCATGCATGCAGGAACACGGTATCGATTTTTTTTTATTTATTTATTTTTTTACAGGAACTAGTGAAAAGGGTTTTTTTTGTTTTTTTTTTTTTTTAAGAAAAATTCTAAATGTGACATTTTCAGAGGGAAGCCTTTATTGCACATGATGTGTTCAAGGACTGTTGAAAATTTGAAAATCTGCTGGTTATTTAAGTATTTACAATTTTTGTAATTCTGACAATTACAAAAAAGCACCATTGAAGCCTACCAGCTGGATTTGGGTTTGTGAGGGCATAAAAAAATACCCAATGCAACCATTTCAAGTTGTATGTCCCTCCCCAAAGCCAAACAATAAAAAAACAGAAGCATTAAAAAAAAAAATCATTTGACATTCCTCCCGTTTTTTGCACCACTTCCATCCCCTCAGAAATAACAAACAGTCCCTAAATTATTTTTTAGGATAATGAGAAGTGTTCAGCAGCAAAATTAAAAGAGAAAATTATTGTCTGCATTGAAATCACAAGTGATAACCCAGCACTATCATAAACAATATAGTTGTTTTCTGTCCTCCCCACTCACAGGCACAATCTAATCAGTCAAAATAAACATGGATCACCTTCACATAACCACTGCTGAAAGAACTGACTTTTGCCTGATGTCAATCTGAACATGATAGTTCAATTAATGAGGCAAAGCCGACACTGTAATTGAGTCAGTCACTGTAGGGATAACACCCTTTAAATGGAACATAAAAACCTTTCCACGTCCTCCTGTGACAGTCTGACTACACACGCTCTAAAAAGAACAAGCCGAATATCGTCCTCATGGTCTCTCTGGCACGGAATCAGAAAAGTTCTTTTTAAAAAATGTTATTGTGTTAGTACACATTAGTACAATATAACTCCATGAGCTATCTGTCGCACACAAGTATCTGTTGACATGCTCCTTAACATGGATATTATGTTAGGGAGCCTTTTAGCAAACTCCAAATTATTCTGCCACAGTCCCTTTTCTGTGGTGGGTCAGGGCTGTCTGAAGCCATTATTGGTAATGAATGTGGAGTCCTACTTTAAAAGGTTCAGGCATGTAAAGTCACCTAAAGCTGACTAATGGAATCCTGCTGACACTGAATGCCAGGGGCTTTTACCACATCCCAGAATGGCAGTTTTGGAAATTTACACTACAGACATAATGAACTATAAATGTAAACTTGGGAATGTAGCCTCCCACACAGCAGCTCCGAGTTATTAATAGCTACAGAGCGTTCAAAGTGCTGCAAAATGATAAAATGCAGAAGACCATTGTGTGGTTTCAGCAACAATCCTGCTACTCGTGACTCATTTGCACAATAATACAGAGGAATTTAGACATGCGTCTTTGTGCTCCTGTAGCATGAGCACAATTATTAAAGAAGCAGCTGTGAAAATACGTGTAGAGCGTTTGTCGGAGGTTCTAAATATTCTGAGTTTGTTTGCGCTGCAACACTTTGTGCCTTGGGAGATGGGCCTCTTCAGCAGGTTCACAGGTCGTGCAGCAGCGTGCAGAGTGGCCATTGTGCTTTGTCATTTCACAGGTGACTCACATCACTACACTCGAGCATGCTGGAGGTAGAGCACTCGGAGATGCTTGCGGCATTCAAAATGCATGATTTTCAGCCTAGTGCAAACAAATCGCTTTAAAAGATCAGTTTAATCTATTTCGAGCTGTTATTATGAGCTGGGAGAGTTGTTCAGATAAAGAGACTGAAGCAGGGTTAACATCAGAGTGTTGGACAACTCTTCACATACTTTACCCAGCGTGAGAGCTGTCAACTTTATTATTTGTTTTTACGATACAGTGTGCATATGATTTACAATGCAGACCACTAAAATAATGGTCGGGGGGGTGAATTACTGCGGGCCAAGCTGCCTGAAATTTTTGCAGTGATATAATATAGTGCATTTAAAAAATATGTGCAGGGAAATATCAGTCGCAGAAGTCATCATTGTCATCTTAGTTTGCGCTGAAAGGTCGAGGACGTAAGGCCGCTTCGATCTCGGAGTCGCCGTCATCTGATTCGCCCCAGAAAGCTACACAAAAGGGTAAAGAAACACAAGTTTACATTATTAGAGCAGAGCATTTTACCTTTCACGCTCTAAATGAGGTGTAACCTTTTACATCATCTTCACAATTCCTTTACCCCGTCTATCTTACACTCTCTTTATCCTCATTCAAGGTTTTAGAAAGCGCTGCATCTACAGCTTACCTTGAGTTTGATTGCACAATGAAAATCTTAACACAGCTTTTAATAAAGTGTTAAATATGTCTTGTCCACTGCAATGAAATGTATATTGGATGATTTACTTACACCTGTGAAAATGTAAACACAGATCTGATTGTAGCACCCAAAAGTCCATACATTAGAATTCAAACGCTCAAGCCATATTCAGAGGTCAGTGAAGTTTATTTATTTAACAGCACAGGGCTAAAGAAACTGATGTGATGACTGAATGTATTAAGTCCAGTCTATTTAGCAGTGAAATTATATAAGAAGAGCTGAGACGCAATCTGACATCTGTGGTCAACTGCAATCTGCCTCTGCTTGAACTGTTGGATGGTTTTGGATTCTATGAAATCATCATAAATGTCACTGCAAAGAAACATCACTAACTCAAAAATTTAGAGCAGTTGTCTGAGGTTTGATTAAGTGACGTAAGAACACATAGTCCGAAGGCAGGACTGCTTTGGTTTTTTATCAGAGGATTATGCAGTGCTTGCTGACAACACAAATCTAAGCTTTTGGTAACATGGATCTGGCTTCAAGGTCATTTTTTTGTTTACACAACTTCAAAAGGCATAGCTGCACTTACAGAGAAATTTAATCAAACAGTTGGTGCTCTTCTGAAGCTCAAAATTCACAACAATTTCATGCATGTGAACATATGAACCTGTAATTAACCTTTTATGACACATGCAATCAAAATGACTTTGTCTATGCTCACCTTTTGACTGTAGAGCAGAATGAGCCTTTGAGTTAGTCTTCTCTTTCCTTGAAACACAAAGACAGTTTTTAGCCTTGTAAAGTTATTACCTTAGGGTGTCTTTGAAAGAGAGACACTATTTTACACCAAAAATAGCTTAATAAAAAAAAAAAAAAAAGGGGGGGGGGGGGACAGGCAGACAGTGCAGCGGAGGAAGCTTCCTTGACTCCTGTTCTAATTGTGCCAAAGGACTTCCACAAGGCCCTCTTTATTCAAAAATAGTCCAAAGACAGGGTTGCCAGGTTCCCATAGCTCTGGTGATATCGCTATGTAAATGTGTGACCTCCGAAAAGGCTTTGATCTACCTCAATGCATATGCAATAAGGCCCCCCGTTCCACTTTTAAAGGCCTCCTCTTTAATTTACATCATCACAGAGCCTATTCACAACCCCACAATATAGCCTCATCATCTCCCAGGTTAGCATACATATCCATATGGCTTATTTGTTTGGACCTTCTCTATCAGAGCTGTGTTGACGCTTTTCTTGGAAATAGGAAGAAAAAAAAAAAAGATGCTGAG
The DNA here is from genome assembly GCF_041903045.1 of Epinephelus lanceolatus. Lineage (NCBI taxonomy): Eukaryota > Metazoa > Chordata > Actinopteri > Perciformes > Serranidae > Epinephelus > Epinephelus lanceolatus. The sequence goes on along the minus strand of NC_135748.1, from coordinate 16,508,263 downwards.
TTTTAAGCAGATGAGCTCTGGCAAAAAAACTGTTGTGTGGTGTGTTCCTCCATCTGCATCAATTCAAACCCATGACCTCTTTGATTGTCATCCTCTCAATCACCCTCATCTCCTCATCTCTCCCTCCGCTAAGTCTTGGCACATGTGACTGTACATTGAGTATAAGGACCAAATTACTCTGGCTGCGTTCCAACTGCTGTCTTCTAAACTATATATTGCTGCTTTGCACCACTCAAGGCAGAACGAGAGAGGGAGAGAGAGAGAGAGAGAGAGGGAGAGGGAGAGAGAGAGGGGTGGGGGGGGGGGAGAAAGATGTGCAACTCCCATTTCTAACTCTGAACAGATTGCTTGGGTGCTAAAAGCAATATACCATACAGCCAGTATAATCATTAGAATATAACCTTTATATTCATATGCTGATATGACTTCCTGCTGGAACATTTGGATGATTCTTGCATCTGTTCAGACAGCATGCTGAACCTCAGGCGCTTAAAATGCTAGCAAATCAAAAGCAGAGGCTGAGTAAGGAGCGCAGTGCCAAAAATAAAAACTGAAAGCAAAGACACAATGACGGATAATCAGCCTATCTGCTTGCAAACTGAAGGTGCGCCGCGTATGACGGCGAAACAGAGAATTTTGGTTGCCAAAATATGTGCATTATCGTAAATGTATAATCAAACCCTGTAAAATGCATGCATTTTGGAGAATGGAGAGCAGTGCAGATGGTAAGTATTTTTCTGTGTAGCTTATTTGGATTCTGAAATGATGGTAGGTACTGTTTTTGGCTTGCAATATCTCCCTACACTATGTTATGTTCAGGAATATGAGCTTCTTTACTTGGCAGAATCATTTCCTACTGACCATACTAGACTGACAGATGGCCATATACAAAATCAGTTCAGTGAAAGAAAATAATATCATAGCCACTAGTTTTTGTGACTGCACTGGTGGAGGTAACACTGAATATATGAGTCCTTAAGTGTTTCAATATGCACGTGACATGCACGTTTTTGGAAGGTGAGCATAAAATTACAAGTTGAAACTATAGCACAAGAGTCATGATTGACAGATTTTGGAATGTACAGACACATAAAAAAAGACATCCACCTGCTATCCAGCTTTTTCAACTGAATAAGAGATAAAGTACTGAAGCACAACTAAACCACGAGGACGGCTGCATCCATCCATTTACAACTGTTAGGCAACAGACCCTGCAGCAGCAAAAATACAGCAATAATCTATACGATTACTTCCTCTCCTTTGCCACAATAATAGCTGTTACGGAGAGTAAATTGGGCTTTTCTTTTCTTGAACTTCCCCCCGGGGATGGGAATGGTCTATCAGCTGTTCCACTTCAGTGAGGGACAGGACTGATTTCAAGACAGGGCTATTACCATAGAGAGCCCAGTCTGGATCTGACCCCACCAATCTAATATTCCGTTTCCATAAACATTTATGCCAGTTCATCTTCTGCTGAGTTTCCCTTAATTGAGGCAAATGATCTGAATATGTAAGACTGGGTTGGCCAGTGTTTTACAAGCTCTGGTAGACAGAGGTGAATGTAATGTGTAAAATGATGCAAATTACAGCTATTGTAATGTCCTCCTTTTTTTCCCCCCACCAAATGCCTCGCTCATTCTCTTTCTCTGGCCTTTACAATTCATATTGTTGTTTATCTCATGTTTTAACAGTTTTGTGTCTGCTATGCATAGCTGAGTCCACGGCGACCTTTAAAATTGTATGATGAGTTTTAGACACATTACAAAGTTGGAATTGGTTGTCAGTGTGGTTCTTTAATCAGATCTGTCTTGTTTGGTCAATTTACACCAAACTAATGTTCTATGAGCTGAGTTAAAGTGTCTGAATTTACATATTCTGATGTTCAAATCAGGTTGTAAAAAGACAAGAGCAGGCTGGTAATGCAGTGACATACATTGTGCAAATACCAATTACATGAATAAAAACGAGGACAATCATGTTACCACATGTCATGCACAGTGTATGCATAGAAGGCTGAAATTGGCACCACTGGTCAGGAATAGTGATGTGTTTCTTTAAGAATAACACAATGATTATTCAGCTTCCTGACAGCTAAGGCACTCTGATCTAAGTTTAGAGTTCTTTTGAGGCTATTCTCTACATTTTTAGATTGGTGTAGCACTCGTCATATTGTTCTTTGTGACAAATTTGCATTGTCTTTCAGTCTCTTCACAAAACTACTACTGTTATTTCTGACAAATACAAGCGAGATTACAGCTGAGATTACAATTTTAAATTGTGCCAAGACAGACCTGTTCAGCTGAAACAACATGCTACATTTTCACTCTCTAAACTGGGTTTACTCTAATGTCCATTTTATCACAATGTGTCCAGTGCTGTAGTTATATATTGGCAAAAATATGCAGTAGCACATGGACGTCTTCCTATAGAACATACTGCTCTTTTAAAATGCAGTCTAAAGTAAATGCCAAGCGAGACTAGGTTGTGTTTCTTGGACTCACTGAAGACAGATTTGACTCATAATCCCACAGTCACATTAGGGAATGTGAGCACTGACAGAGGAAATAATGCTTACCAAGCATTTAATACTGCCTTGCATACACAGATAGCGAGAAAAAACTGCTTTTATTTACCCCGGCGTTTTTTTTTTAAGCTCCTGCCACCCACACACAAATGCTAATAGCACAATAGCACTTTTGCGCAGCGGTGCTTGTCTAAAGGTAAAGGGAGACCCATCACCTCATCATTCCCATCAACTCCTACTCCCATCCCAGCTATGACCCCGCAGAAACATTGTTTAGGCTCCGTTTAGATGTACTCTAACGGGCCTGAATGGTAGCAGGATATAGCGCTCAGTGGGGGCAAACAGTGAGAGGCAACTGTGAGTGCACTGTGAGTGGGCACTCTCTAACATGTGAGTGCTCTCTGCTGGCAACGAGTAAGTACTGCAACTCAGAGGAAGAGGTACTGGGGGCCAATGATTTCAACACAGCGGGCTCTCCTCCTGACTGGTGGCAGTCTAGTGGAGACGGCCAGTGTAAGAGATGGCTGAAGGACGGATCATTCATCTCATGTTGCATTTTTTCTGTGCACTATAACCTGTTTGAGGGTAAGCTGATATTTACTGGCTCGTCCAAAACACACACACACACACACACACACACACACACGCATAAGTGTCTATAAATGTGGAGAAAATATGACCAAGGTATGACATAAAGTAATCAACACCCCCCCCAAACAAATGAAGCACATAAAGTGTTTGAACTCAATATCTAACAGGGCAATCAGGCATCCTTTCTGGCTTGAGGCAGCTCATGTAGGACAGTGACCTCCTCTGGTTGGAGCCTCTAAATGCTGCCTTCCTCTGCAGTCAGTCTTGTTTGACCTGCTGTGGCCTGGTTGTAATCTTATTATTAAGGCTAAAAGTGAAGGAGATCAACTAATGTAGTGTCAAATGTAAAAAGAGAGGAAACAAAACAGTCAGTTCCAAAGTTGTTGCCTGTTTTTGAGAGGATGTATTCTCCAAATCAAACATTCACACAAGTACAGACTCAGTGCTGTCACATGCACGTCTATGGATCATTATTACATTGTCTGTTAAACTGTTTACATGTGTTTCCCCACATCTTTCACTCCCTCTTTGTCCGTAACTGTCTCTCTGTCTCCCTCTATCTCCCGCTCTCTCTTTCTATGCCCCCCTCCCTCTCCAGTCCTTTCTCTCAGCTCATGTCCCTCTCACCCCTCCATCCCTCCTCCTAGTGAGCTGTCAGAGATCCACACACATCGCCTCCCCATGAGAGAGAGGGAGAGAGCTTCTGATTTTGACATTCTGAGTGATTTGAGGTCGAATGCTTGAGCACATCCTGTTGTCCAAGGCAAAGCTGTAAACCACTAATTGTTGAGTCAAGGTTTTTGTCAAGCAGGCACTAGGCACAACAATCATCACACAGGCTGATGGCTGGAGGATTCTGTTTTGTGTTTATGTGTGCGTCCGTGCACATGTATTCAAGCATTTTTGAGGATCAAAAACGGGTGTTGGGGGCCGGGAGGGGGGGAATAAAAAGGTATTAAAAACCCAAAATAAAAATAAGAAAGGAGTGGCATCTGAAATGCCTACAGTAGAAAGGAGCACAATGATTCTTTGCACGAGAGGAAGCAGTGGCATGCACTCGCATACAAAGGGGAACAAGTGGTCTTTACATGGAGTGCAGCTGCTTATTAAGACTCACTCCGTGCATTATTCCTTTCATCCCCACTCAACCACAAAGTGATTTTACTTTGCCACTCACAAAGACAGCAAAAGATTTCTAATGGACAAATCAGTCGCTTCCCCACGAGTTATAATACAATAAACAGCACATTCTATAAAAGTATCTGACTGAAAAACACTGTGTGGGAGAGAGCAAGGAAGAGAGGGAGAGGGAGAGAAAAAAGAATATGAAAGACCTCAATTCTCTCCAACGCCATAATAGTGAAATGAGCACATATAAATGTGTTAAGAGTATCTCTTTGCATCTTGTATAGACTGCATGTATTTAATCTGTAAAGCTTATTAAGGCCCTAGTCATTGCTATGCAAAGCAGCACCCAGTGCTTTTCTCTCGCTTTTCAGCCGAGTGCAGTGTTTGGCCAATAGGACTGGCCCCCCGCCTCTCATTCTGCATTCATAACATGCAACATTTGCACAATGTATCTCTCAAAGGCCCTGAATAGAAGGCCTTAATACTCATGTAAACAACTGCAAACCAATTACTTAATGAATCGGGCCCACACATAATGAGGAGCCTCACAAAGGGCTATAAATGCATTTTTTGCACCAAAGCCTCTGCTTTAAACTACAATCCCTCTGCTGTAGTCTAGGCTTAACTGGCAAATCATAATTATTGTCTAAGACAACAGAGAGGAAGCCATTTTTGTATTTTGAGTCCAGCTCCATCCTCCTTTTGATGTCACTCATCAGCTCGCTGACAAAATAAAGCAAATAATTAACAAGTAGGATGGAGAGGAGGAGGGGGGGAGGAAAATACAGGAAGACAGAGAAGAAGAGGGGCAAATAGATGGAGAAAGGGCAAGAGAGCGAAAGAGAGAGAGAGAGAGAGAGAGAGAGAGAGAGACATACACAGAGAGAGAGAGAGAGGAGAGAAGCAGGGCAAGAGCATGCTGCAGTGTTATGCTTCTGCTTAAGTGCAGGGCTTCCAGACCACTTGTGGAAGCAATAAAGCGCAAGAAGTGACTGTGCTAAGTGGAATGCTTAAATCTAAGCGTCCAGGAGAAGCAAAGAAAAGACAGGGGAAATCGTTGTATGACCATAGAAAGGATTACGGCCATGGTGACCAGTAACTCTGGGCGCTGCTCCCTTCCTAACCCCAGTGAGATTACAGTGTCAGGCATGCGCAACTACCCATTTGTCCAATTTTGCTTGTGTACACAACTTGTGTCTCATTGCTGCTCACGAACGACATTCTCGGTTTCTGTCAAATTTTTTGTCCTGCAAATTTTGTTTAATCACGTATATTGCGGGCTTCCCATGCACATTAATGACAGGAGGACAGGCACCATCTGAGAGGGTCTGGGCCCGAAATTGGCTCATGTTTATTAAAGAGGGTAGTCACTGAGGCTAGCAGTGGCAGACATCAGCAGCTATGAGGACCACAATAGAGCCAGCCCATTAGGCCCTTCCCTGGGCTAATAGGCAGACTGGGAGCGCCTGCTTGCCAGGCCAGAGAGATACAGACTTCAGCCCTTGTGTCAGCGTGGTGCCCAGTAATCACATGAAATCAGAGAAGATTATTCCTCATAACGTTTACCCAGCCATTACGACAGCCCAAATGGGTTCGCAGTGAAGAGGTGCTCTGAGGACCCGACACGCAATTGCAGATTTGATGAAGTCGTGTTGATATTCAAATGTAACCGTGATGGTGTTAGCTTCCACCAAGCTATTTATCATTAGGTCTTCTTTTCCAACCCACTTAGGGCTCTGATTTGAGCAGCCTAAATGCATTTCAAGGGTGAAAAATGAAAGGACATTTGTCCTTGTCAACACTTGAGTCTCCTTCTTCCAAAACAGTTGTCCCTGATTCTCTTCTTGACATGATCTGTTTGCCTTCTGACAGCAAGCATGACGACAGTGAGATTATGACTCCAATTTTTTTTGTTTTTTTTTTAATGTGGTAGCCGTTTTGTTTTTGATTTCTAAAACCTGGCTGAACCCGGCAAACAGTGAGTGAGAGGGGCTTTGGGGGCCTTTTGTCTTTGTAAGCGAGTTAATGGGTGGCGCCCCCTTGATCTTATGGAAATGAACAGGGAATTATGAGAGCGGCCATGCAAATGTACATCAACCACTTTGGTGTCTGGTGGCCCATTTCCTGTGGCCCGTTGAATAATAACAATGTTCTTACCGAGGGTAAGGGTCTTGATGTGAGGAGCGTTTGGCCCTCCCCAGGTCCTCTTCATGGCCATGATTTATTCCTTAAAAGAGCAAACAGGGCCAGATAAAACCATTTAATTTGGACATCTCATCACAAGCTAATCTACAATGCATATTAATAAAGAAACTTATGGTGAGGTTTACGAGAGGCCGGGCATCTCAACCTTAGTGTTGGAGTCTCTTGATGTGTACAGTAGACATGGGTATGTGAAAATACTAATATTTATATTATATGTTGAAGTCTATGATTATAAAAAATTAGAATAGGAATCAAAATGAGGTTGAGAAAACCTGGACTGATGGCTTTGGGATTTGTTTGCCATTTAGCTTACATCTATGTACAAAACATGGTCTTTCTAACAGAGGTCGACCAAATTATTGGTTTAGGTGATTAATTAGTGCCAATAGGACATTCTACAAACAACTGTTATCGATGGAACTTGGCTGTGAATGATGGAGGAATGGCGTGAATGGTGGGCCTCCTTCACCATTCACACGACGAGACGTACATCATCGATGGGAGCTGAAGAGGGGAGGGTTGTGTTAAATGATCAGTGGGTACAGCTCCAGAGAAATCAGGTCCCTTCAGCTGTCAGAGTGTGTATAAGTGTAGTGGTCTTCATTTTAAGATAAAGCTTTTGGCTGGATAGCAATGACGAAGACAACCGGGGACAACTTCCTGTTTCAAATTAGAAGTCCTCGGTTTAAATTGAAATTTTCAGCCATGTCAAATACTGTACCAATCAGAAAATACTCAAAAATAACTGAAATACATTTTTTAAACACAAGTAACAGCTGATTGTACCCGGAAATCTCATGTTGACTTTGAAGAGGGGAAAATAACAGCTAAAAATAACTCCCATCTAGATTTTTTTAACAGTTATTTTGAGTTCAAGTCGTTGTTTGTATATTTATTTAAGTATAAGTTTAAGTGATATCAGCTGATTAATTGACTATCGGCTTTTTCCTTCTCTACTATCGTTATTATTATTATTATTATTATTATTATTATTATTACATCGGCCTTTAAAAATCCAATATCGGTCGACCTCCTCTTCCTATGGTGTCCTTATGTGGTGTGAGAACATATGGCCAGTGTTGACCAAAGGTTAGGCTCATGGTGCTCGCTACTTGCCTGGTAGAGTGGACTGCATCTCTTACCTGAGAGGCCGTCATCCTCCTCCTCTTCAGAACTCTGCAGCCTTTCTTGCATGGCTGATTGTTTAAGTAACTGGTATGCTTTTGTCTCTGCTCAGGGACACACACGTGCACATGCACACACACGCACACACACAAAGTCGCTGTCAAATATTTGCTTAAAACCCAGGTTTCCAACTTTCAGAGGTTTCTGTGTTTGATGAGACAACACGCTCCAGTAGCTGAGTCTTTTGGTCTCACCGTTGCACAGAGTGGATGAAAACACCGTGCTCAATCAGCTAAGCTGTTGATTCTAGCCTACAGTATGTAGCAACAGTTTCCATGAGACAGCAATCAGCATCTCGCATTATCTCAGCATCCCCTACCAGGAAGGCAATGATTGATTTTCTGTTTTAAAAACACTCATAATTACTTTCCGGTACACTAAGGTGGGTATCATGTTTGAGAGGAGCAAAGAGAGACGGTGCTGGCAAAAATCAACAGAGCAGAAGTACATAATAAAAGGGCCGTTGTCTCAATGATGCTGCTAAAACACACTCATACCTAATCAAAGAAAAGAGCAAAACTGTGATCTTGTATGACCAAGTCCAAACATTTTTTTACTTGGTTTCATAATAAAAGTACCACTTCTAATCATGTTCTAAAACTCATGATATTTACAGTGCTTTTCCACCCACAATAGAGGCATTGCTTTTACATGTATTCTAAAAAAACCCCATTAGATATAAAGACGTGCATGTCTTGGCAATTATTATTGGCTCCAAGGTCATGGTATTTGATTGTGACATTGATGTTGCTCACCACAGCAATCCCCTTTCCTTGCAAAATCTTTAGTCATGTTTTCCTTTTTTCTTTTTTACTGGTGATGGCTCTTTTGATTAAGTTCAGCGACTGGACTCATTTTGCTGGCTGTGCACCTTAGGGATGCAGACACATGAAACACCCCGTAGGATATCTGATAGCCAAGGGTAATATATGATTGCTTTACATTTCAGAGGTGCAGCTTAGCGATGGGCACACCAACTGCTTCCAGGATGCCTTCACATCTAGTATTTTTCAAGTCCAGCCTTGCCAGAGCATTGTTTAGAAGCTAATGAGAACCGATGACAGATCTCTCGCGCTTCCCACCCTGGCGTCCTGACAATTAAAGCAGCCGCATTATGCCGGAGCCAGCGAATTATCAATTTTGCCAGAATGCCTCAGACCAGGCTGAAAACATAGCTAGTGTTTTCTCGGAGATAATTAGAGAGAACTAGCACAGCTCTTCAGGTGGGACTTTGACCCTGGATTCACCTTGATCATCCTGCCTCAGCCATTGCGTAAAAGAGCCCATTATTCACTGCAGTGGGAGGAAAACAAACCACAACATAAGGACAGTGTGAATGCTGGGGCACCGGCGATGCCTTTTTACCTCTAATAGGAACACTTTCCACAGGGCTTTCGTCCTGGCTGTCCTCTTCAGTACTTTGTAGTTCTGTAAGAAAGGGAAGCGCATAGTGAGAAGCAGTGGCAGGGAGGAAGGGAGTCCAGGGATAGAAATGGGAATGGGGGGTCTTTCTTTAGCTCTGAATAGAAGCCTGTAGGAAAACTGGGCTGTGGGGGATTAATAAAAAAGCTCTATGGTGAAATTGATTTCTTTCATAAAAGCGAAGTTTTAGTTCTCTGCAGAGGTGGTTTGCAAAAAAATAGCAGCAGTCTACATCTGTTCCTGTTAATGGTCTTGTTTTATATTACTGTGCAAAGACAGACTTATCTCAGTGTGGGATGTTTGTGGGAATCCTCTAGCAACTATAACAAAGCCCTTGCTGAGGGGAGAGTTTTTGATTGCTGGAAAATGCATCCATTCCTCCATGACAAATAACCAAAACCCAGCATTCAAGTATTTTGTAGTCTAATTAGAATATTCCTTGCTTATTTTAATACTTATGATCTTCAGTAACCTTGGATCTGTTGCTCCTGTACCGGCCTGGTGGGCTTCACATCACCGTCAGCCAGGAGAGAAGGAGGACCACACGAAGAAGACAAGTCACTCTCGTCCTCTGCTGAGGGGCACTCCTCACTGGACCGGGACACAAGTGTCCTCAGCAGCACTTTGGCCTGTGAGCAGCACAAATTAAAACCACACTCTTAATTGTTCCCATTTTGTGAAGGAAGTGTCAAATTGAACTCTCGCCGATTAGGCAAGTCATTTACTTTGGCCACGGCTGCTCGCACAGAGGTGCAGCTGTTCAAACGCCAAGAGAAAATAACTTCAAATTCTCTCACTCGTTTAACTAAAAAAAGATTATTTCGCACACTTTTGCTCCCGCTCTCCCTCTCAATCACACTTTTTTCCCTCCCTCTCTCTCTCCCTCTCTTCTCATCCATGAGATTAGAGAAGCGCCTAAAGAATGCAATCACCCTGGCGTTAATGTGCAACACGTTCCAGATATCTCCCCTCTTGGCTGAGAGAATTGAGACAAACTGCTCTCTTCCTCCCTCTCCAGCTCATTTTTTATCTCTGGGGAGATGAGGATACACAATTAAGAGGAGCTGTTCCGGGAGATGAGGAGCAGGGAGATGCCACACACCGATTTCCTTTCTCTCCGTTTTTCCCTCCCCCATATCAAATCCTGCCATCATCATCTCTCTTTTGTGATCAAAGACTGCCTCTCAGCCTCAGATGGCCATTTGCAACTTTTAATGAGCACTAATAGGGAGGGGATGATCAGGAGGATTTTGACAGTGACAAACTTTAAGTACATTGTAAGTTGTTATCAGTAGGTCGCAGTGAAGATTGACAATGTGCATGCTTTCATTTTCTTCGAGGGGAAGAGAGGCAAAACACATGCCAATCTGAGCTTGCCACTTGGTATTTGATGTTGCTGCACAATAAAAACTGTCTTGATCCTTGTCCCCGATATCCGTCTTTGTTCTTTTTTTAGATTTAGTCAAATGTACCGTGGGTTGAGGGCTCTCGCAGACCCACTGCATTTTAAATATCAATGAATGCAACTGTTAGCACTTGAATATTCAAAGGGCCTCTTTGAGTGTGTGCATGCGAGCTGCATGCTCCCATTTGTCGGAGTAGCCGGGCTGTGTGGCATTACGTGAATGGAAATTTCTGTTTGCTCTTGTGTGAGGAGAGTAAGCTGTTGTATGAGAGGACAGAGAGGAAAGAGAGACAGGGAGAACTAAGGGGAGAGAAGGAGAAATAGAGGAAGAGAGAGAGAACTAGATGGAGTAGATGGAGAGGGAGAGATAAAGGGGGAGAAAGATTTTCACTCAGGCTTTTCCTGATGCACTTGGACACAATGATGTAGATGGCAGTGCCTCTCTTCCTTTTGTCAGTTCATATTTTCAAGAGGCTCTACAGTCTCCCTCTTTGCCTCTTTCATTGCGTCGGGGACACTGGAGCAAGATCTCCGAGCCACAAGAACCCCCACAAGATGAGTCCGCAAAAAAAATTAAAAACATAAAAACCTGCATGTCATTCCTGCAGTACATTTTCTAAGAAAAAAAAAAGTGGGATTCCTGACCAATCTCTTGACATTATCTTTGGGTTTTAAGTGTGAATATTAATTGTAATTTCTTTCTTTGTTTAACAGAGCATGAGCCGCGTGGGGTCAATGAGTGGGAAATTTAAAATAATCTTGTCCGTTGAGGAGAAGGTCCAAATGGCTCCCTTATTTCAATCGGACCCAGCTGATGGCTATACTTTTGGCTAATGCCAAATTAAAAGCAAGTGTTTCTCAGATGAATACAACACGTGAGATGAAAGAAGCCAAGCAGAGGCTGTAATTTGCGATTAGCACATGGGTCAGGGTTTCCCTTCTGTCTGGGTCAACGTGTGGAGCAATCTGATGAGTCGGCAGCCAGGGCTTGGTTTCAAACACCAGACACAAAGAAGGCACTCAGTAACAACTACAGTTCTCCTCAAAAAAAAAAGAAGAAAGAAACATGCACAGAATCAAAAACACAAGCCTTCTTGGAAAGAAGAAAAAAGAAGGCATTTTACTCCTGCAGTCATATGTGTGTGTTAATGTCTGCTTGCTTTTGGGAGTGGGTGTCACTGAATGCAAGTGTGACCTCCTACTTGTGTGTGTGTATATAAGTGTGTAGTGGCTGTGTATGTGCCTCCAACGCTACCTGGTGGCCGTAGGTGGCATGGCGCTCTAGCAGCAGCGGCGTGAACAGCTGGACCAAGCGCTCAGTGCTGAGGACACGGCGCTCCTTCAGCAGAAGGGCGTGCTTGAACCAGCGATCCCACAGCCGAGCGGCATCAGGAGGGAGGCTGGTGCTGTGGTGAGGGTGGGGGGTGGTGGGAGAGAAAAAGAGGCTTTCTTATTGAATACACAGTAGGACATCTGTAAATAAGTCACAGTTATCCCTCCATACAGTGAAATATTCTTTGATTGCGAAGAAAATTGAGATACAAGTTCAATCATTATGTGAAGAAGTTAGAACATGATACATTTGTTGCACTTTTTTTTTCATAAAGCTTTCTGAAAAGGCTGCTTTCTTGTCCTTCTTAACACTTTAGAAGATATAGATCATTAATGAATTCCAGTTAACACTGAATAGACACAGACAGCAATATAGCTCCTGGTTGAAAACTAGACAAAAAGGTCAAAGAGCCAATAGGCATCGCCACAGGAAAGAGAGGGACACTGCTAGATGTGTTTCTTCAGATTGAGTACATAGCAGGGGAGGTCTCAGTGAAATCAATAGAGTAGTGAAGCAGAGCATGGATTTGGCTCACAGTATAACTACTCATTATCCAAAGGACTGGAAGTCACAGATAGGGCATTTTAATTTACTCATGACATTCACCCGTGCAGCGTTACCGCACGAGGTGACACCAAAGATGACCTTTACATTCGTGGACAAGGGAGACCGTATCAAATGGTAGTGTGCAATATCTCCGCGACTGCTGTAAGTGCGTGCCCTCTCCCCCACTGTCTGGTCCAAAAAAAAAAAAAAAAAAAAAAAAAAAAAATGCACAGGCAGCTATCCACTCTTTGTCTGAAAAGTGGAATTCACATTTACTGTAAGTCTGTTCTCTATCTCCATGAAAAGAAAAGAAAGGTCTATTGAACCCTGCAGCCTTCAGGGCATTGATATTTGTGCTCTGAATTGCTCCATTGTAGCACTACTTATTAGGGGAGTTGAAAATGCCATTGTCCATACAAAACACACACTATAATACACTATAATATATCCTATAACTATTTTTTGTAAAGTTAAAAATCAGCCCTACATCACTTGTACAGTGTTACACAAATGATCATGCCATGGAGATTCTTTTTAAAATCCCACAATCACAAGTTTCACGAGGTGAAAATAAGCACAAATAAACAAGCACAAACTACAGAATTTTTAAAAAAATTACTGACATCAGTCGTTGGTGTTGGAATCACAGAGAAACCAGGAGGCCTTACCTCATTTCATTAGGCTCAGTGCTGGACTGGTGAGCACTCACTAGATGCTGTGGTAGCAAGCAGCCCTTTGCTGTGCTCCATGACAACCTCTGAAGCTCATGAAGGATGACTGCTCCACATGCTTCAAGATCCTCGTCATTCAAGTCCGCTCCACCGTTACAAAGGCTGTCCAATATATAGAGAGCAGTCAGCTATTGCCATGGAGCCCTGACCTCAGCCTGTAGGTCAGGAGCTCAAGGAGTACATCCAGCAGCTGCTAACACTTCAAGCATGCACACAGTATACACATATGATCATACACATCTATGCACATACACACTTCTTCACATGATATCAAAGGAGACTATTTATTATACTGAGGGTCATGACCCAAGATGGCCATTCTCTTTACTACTGAAGATGCTGTTGACATCATTAACACACACTTGTGTTTGCATAGATGGGGATAAACTGGGTTTAAAAAGAGCGAGGATGCTTTAATTTGCCAGACATTTATCCGTACTTTACAACAAGAACTCCAATTATGGTAAATTAATCATGCTATGAAATATAAAAAGGCTTATGAAAAATAAGCCCGGTCTAATGAAACACATTCTCCATCCTCCATCTCCCTGACTCCCCAATAACAATTCAGCAGGGCGGTTACTATAACAATCCCATGTGTTTGAAAACCCCTCAGAAATAAAGACGTGTGCATGTTGGTGATGACACTTCATCTAAAGTGAGAGCCCTTGGCAGAAGGATAATATGTTTTCCTCATCTGCACAAACTGCTCCATGGCCGTTAAAATAAATATATGCAGAGTTTAATTTAGACAGGGAGGGATGAGATTGTAAAGTCTGAAGAAAGACAGAAAGGGCGTACCTGATAATTCTATTGAATTGTCTTCCATCAATCGAAGAATCCCCATACACTCTGGTCCGTTCACCATGGAGTCGTCCTTCGATGCTGTCTAGCAGATTAAAGAGCCCTTCCTGGGAGAGACTAAATACACATCACCCATTAACGTGGTGAAAGGAATAGAAATAGAGGAGGCCATGTGATCGATGGACCTGCTATTTGTAAATTCCACAAATCTGTGATACATTTTTCCAGGCAATTTCCTTGAGGTACTCAAGGACTGCTGGAGGAATCTGATCATTAAAATGGCACTGTCAACTAACAGGATAACAATTTAAAGTGTGTCTGGTGATGGTGTCATATGCAATGACAGGGTGTATAAGAAAAGTCTGAAACCTGGCATTCAAAACTAGTCCTGTTGGGTAAAACTTTAAATACATAAATGGCAAAATAAGCATTATAAATGTGAAAATATGTAAATGTAACATTACCACTACCATCATCTCATATTAAAAAGTATAACAAAGTAGGTTCCAAAAAAACAGGGGCCTCAAGATGATTTCTTTTGGCGAGAGATTTACACTTTAATCTGGTCCTGTGTGAGGCTGCAAAATGAGAAATGGATGCCTAATGCATGTGGATATTGGGAATCCATCTCTTTCTTGAACATTAAGCTCTGGGTGGCCCTCATTGAATTCTCCCAGAAACCCCAAGCCGAGAGATCCTGAGCCCCCTACATAAAAGGGGCCAAAAAGAATTTATGACAATCTGTAATGGGCTCCTGGGTTAGGGGTCAGCAAACAATTGCTCCTTCTTTTTTGCAGGTTGTTTCCTGGTAACATCCTGATTAAGCTGGCAGCTTGAATTATATCCATGACATTCTGTAGTGTGCAATCCGTCTGTGCTAAGTCCTCTTCAGTGTGGCTGAAGTAGCATAGGCAAAAGCTCTATCTTTTTTTTTTTCTCTCTCTCCCTCTCCCTTATCGTCAGCGTGGGCCTTGAAATAGTCATCTTTCTCTTTCCACTTTATTTGTCAATGCTCTTCAAAAAGAGACCTTTAGAGAGGGAGAAAGTGAATTAGTTGTGTTTTTCTGCAAACCTCTCTCTCTCTCTCATTATATTGTTGCCAGCTTTCATGTCAAGGTCTCCAACCTCACTTTAGATGCTGCCGTTGTCCGCATGTCGACATCATCAGGAGCCTATTGTTAGCTCGGAGGAAGGGGTCAGCCTCTCTGCAGCGATATTGCTCTACAGTGTACAGTACGGGCTCTGGTGTGATTTACCACACCGAATGGTCTCACCGTTGAGTGATTGGTGTCAGAAGAATCTCACCGTGGTGGCACCGACAGCAAATATAGCACACAAAGGAATGGAAACACAAGTAATAACAAGACATTGTGGGAAAGGATTGCCTGACTAAATCTGGGATATTCACATCTCACTACACTGTGAGCACACAGTTTACAAAGGGCTCTGTGGCAACGTGCATTAACAGCAAGACTGAATAAAACCAGGGAAGTCCACTGAGGAATCTTTGTAAATAGCTTGATGCTCTATGATATTCAAAACACCTACATTATCTTTAAGCCTATACATTTTACATCCTACCTCTATACTTGCATTGTATTTACAAGAACTTAAATTGTACGGCACGCTGTCACCAATGAGACAGAACCATCATGCAGTTCAGGGACGACACATTTGAGAGCAGGACACAGTGAGGCCATTATGATGAGTCTCCAAGAAAAAAAAAAAAGAACCTGGAGGATATTTCAGTCGTATACCCTCATTCACCCCAGCCATGCTGGAGGAGAGATATAATGGGATAATCTAATGAATTGCCCAGGCTTGTTTTTCCTGACTGTGAGCTGAATGGAGGGAGCGATATAAACTCTAACCTTAAGAGAGAGAGAGAGAGAGAGAGAGAGAGAGAGAGAGAGAGGGAGAGGGAGAGAGGGAGAGGATAGAGACTGGATGCTCTCTGAGCTTTACATCAAAGCCCCTGGTTTTCTCCTCATACACAGAAGCCCTCCGTGTTAACAATGAAAGCTGCAGCCCCCACCATCGTCTCCCTGGCGCAGGCTAACTGCAGTTCCTCTTGAGGTCACACTATAAACAGTATATTTAGACCACACAGAAACACCGTCATGAACATGCTAAACTCTCAAAGAGAAAATGAAATCCTTCATACTACTTGTGACACATTTTTTAAAACAATTTCATAAAATACACTCGACCGTGCTCGGAAATAATGTGTTTGTTTTGAAAAACATCATCGTGAGCTGATGTGCAACTGGGTACATCATCTTCAGAAGGTATTAATTTGTGTATTCCAAGGACAGGAACAACACAAAAATTAAAACACAGGGACTGTCTGTAAAAACAAGGTAAAGAAAAAAATTACAAATAAAGTTTTCTTCTTATTTTTCAAGAGCATGAGAGGTCCTGTTCATAAAATACTGTATATTGTAGGGAAAATGCAGAGGCTCCAGGCGCAAACATTCACATGGGATTTTCTGTGGCTCTAACCCCATCCAAAATGATCCTTCAACTCAGAGGCCATCATCACGCTAAGGATTTGTGGCTGTAAGTGCTGTCCACATGCCCACCCTCCAGAACACTCTATGGTGCCACAAATTTCCTCCTCCACTGGGGACTTCCTGAGGTCTCTCAAGCAGAAAATTGCTCTGTTACAGCATTATCTTGGATTATGGCAATATTGTTGGTGACAGGTCCTGAGCTCTCCCTATAAGATGCATCACTGCCACCACCACAGCTGCCGCTGAGCTACAGAGAACACGGTGGCATGGACCGTGACTCCCACAATCCTCTCTGTCAGCCTCTGATGTGATGGTGGCAAGGACTGTACGGTGTCTTCACCCGCTCCTGTCATTAACAGCCCTCTGTGGTTCAGCATGGCTATGCAGAACATTCTCCTTTCTCAGCTTGCTTAGCCTTAAATCTTAGGGGGGGGGGGGATACTGACTGCATTATGAATGTTTTAAGAAGTGTGTTGCCTTAAAGCGGTCAGAATGTTAGTATTTTTCTCCACTGACGCACTTTGAAAATTCCAGACAACAAAGTACTGAAGTCAGACATACTGTACCTTTCCAAGGTCACCACTGGAGCTGAGGACTCACAGTTTAACTGTAGTGTATTCTTGGACCTGTCAGAGTGGAGGGACGATTCAGGACTGTGTTGATCGTGATCATCACTCTCTCTAGAGGTGGCATTCATCTCAGGTGCCACACCCTCTGGTAGATCCTCATCCAGCTCAGATTGTGTCAGAGAAATGGAGAGGTCACTGGCACTGCTCTCTGACAACTGCACATCAGAGCTTGGTGTGCTGACACTGTCACGTCTACCTGAATGTAAACACATTAAAGATTTCAGTAAAGACAATACAAAAATATTACAAGGTAGTGAAGAAAGGAATAGTAGTGCAAACCTGGCATATCCTGAGCTTCTTCTCCAGAAGTAGTCTGAGGCTTAAAATGGCCGAGACCTCTCTCTCCATCTCCCATTATGGGTGAGTGATGAGCCACCTCTTGGGAGTCAGTGTGTTCTGCAGGGGAATTCTTAGCCTTCATGAGTCTACTGCTGCTGGGAGACAGATTCTTCTCAGGCCCCGTCAAGATCACCAGAGGTGAAGGTTCTTGTTCATCATCACTTCCAAAAGGCACATTGCCAGCTGCGCCTGTTAAGGCACGAACAGATGGGAGCACCGCCATCGTTCTTTCATGTTTGTCACTCAAATTACAGCCGTCAGGGGAATCGTTTGAGCCTGAAATGTCATCTGATAAATGTGCTCGGTTGCTGGCAGCATCCTCTCCGCCAACTCTGAAGTCCTTCAAAAGGCCACTTGGTAGACGTTCGCGGGAGTGCATGCTGCGATTGGGTGAACGATGCAATGCTTGGTGTGAGTGTACACTTGTGGTGCCAGCTTCAGCGTCAGACCCTCTGGAGGTCTGGCGGCCCATAAAAATTACTGCTGGTGGTTGTGTAAAATCCCTAGCTGGGTGAGAAAGGGAGTTGTCCTGGTTCAGTTTATACACAGCTTCAACCTGCAAATATGGGGAGGGGGGGAAATCAATGAAATATATTCATCTTTGGGAACAAAACTTTCCATTACCTCTTTAAAATGATATTTCTAAATAAACAGAATTCTTCAAACACTACAAATTTCTTGCTTAGGTTGAAAAAGCCTTAACAAAAAAAAAAACAACAAAAAAAAAAACCTCTAGTATGTTAACTATCCACTTTACAAATTTGAATAAGTGTAGCTTATTTGGGCCAAGGTCAGAATTCTTTTCACAGCATCTTTTAGAAGAATGTCTCCGGATCAATGTTTTAACTTTTCATCTTATTAGAAATCCTTTAGACAAGTTTTGATTCATGTCTGCAATGTCACCAAGGGGGGGAGAGAGTGAAGCAAAAAAGCCTCCCTCCAAACATAATAACAAAAAGCATGGCTTCTGTTTCTTTTCTGATAAGCGTCTTAAATACCAAACAGTTAGCTGCTTAATAACATTCACTGTAAACCATGCAGCCTGCCCAGCAGATCCACAAAGTAGGTAAAAAAAGAGGAAAAGTTAATTTCTTGGCTGAGTGATTCCATCGGTAGCTGCAGGGCAAAGTAGAAAGTGTTTCACTAAAGTAGCAATTGATTCTTCTATCAATCTGCGGCACGCGTGTGCTCTTCCAAGGAATGTATTAAATATGAAAATCATATCCCGTTATCATCTGTCTCCAGCTTTCAGCCCGGTAAGCTTCCCTTAATGAATGCTGCAGCCTGAGGGACATGCACACTGCCAGCCAATGGCTTGTATGCATAATGGAGTGACGGTACCATTTTGCTCATTACAATATCGACAGGCTGACGGGGGTTTTGCACACAGTTACAAGTGACTGCTCTAGACAGCATGCTCCAAGTTATTATGAGATGTCTTAGACATTTCATCTAAAAGAGCTTTAACTGCTTTAAGTGAAGGGAGAAAGCAGCTATGGACTTGAACTACATCGCTTGTACAGATGCACCAGCTAGGATTAGACACCTGTGCTATTACAGATACACAGTTTAAATGTAGACTCCTCTACAGATTTACCAGGCATAATGTCTACTTTCCTTTGTTATTCTAAACCTGAAAACACAGCTTGATAGAACTGAGATTTGCATAAACCTTGTAAACATTTCAAAATAGAAGGATCCAACATAAAAAAAACAAGTGCTATTTTTCAACCATAGAAAAAAATGTGCAAAAACATACATACGATGAGGTTTCACAATACAAAGTAGAAGATGTGACATGATATACAACAAAATTACTTCAAATCACAATGCTATTCTTATTACTATACTTTATATATTTTATGTTGCACATACTAGCATTACCTTTGTTGTGTCAAGTTTTTTCTCCATATTCGTCTTTGCTTCCATAAATCTGGAAATCTTTTTGACAAAGTCAGCCTGCAAGAGTAATGTAAAGACAGAACGATGCCCAAAGATAAGAGCAGAAAAATGACAGTCCTAATATTTAACTGACATGTGACAAGAAAACTGACAATGAATACAAACACTAGGAATTGTCTGTTATAATGCTGTGATAGTGTTGTTGAATATTATCTGCATGTGGTGTGAAAGCAGAAGGTATGAAAGCAAAAGTGACAACACCAAGCATCACTCAATCACAGTCAATCACAACAGGATTTCCCAAATGACTGTCCTCTGTGTAGCTGCTGCTGACACCCTTTAACGTTTATCTGACCAGCCAGACAAACTGCTTTAATCCCAATTCCAATTAAAAAGGCCTAATGGTCATTTTAAGGGCAATTGGATTAGCTGAAACATGCCAACATCTTCTCATCAAAAGAATGGCAGACATTTTAAAAGACAGCTTTCATAATTTCACATTTATCCACTCTTGTATTTAAATGTTTTGCAGAACCAACACTAACAAAGATTACGCTACAACTGTCATAAATGCATGCACTACAGCATGTGTACATGTAACTTCACTCAACATACTGTCCATCTGAGAATTAATGTTTTTCATTGTACCAAAAATATCAGAGTTAAACCAGAAAGGTAAATTGATTCAATAGAAACAAAGAGCAACAGGACAACCAAAATAACAACAAACATGCAGGACTCATAAAGCATCAAGAGGAAATAAACCAACTGCTTGAGGGGAGAGAATGACTAAACCTCTGGTGCACTTCAGAGTCTCTATATTGGGCAATTAACTCAGCGAGTCATAATTAGCCAATTTTGTTAATTTGATATTAAGCTGTCAAGCACTGTCGTTGAGTTTTAAGTGATAATCTGACTGGCTCATTGTTTTCTCCCTCGTTCATTTGCTTGTCATGATAAATTGCACAGTTTGAGTGTTTACTATTGTCACATCAAGCAATTGCAGGCAAATATTTCTGCTCTGTGTTGAAATTACAGCATGGCATTAAGGCAAACGTGTATGAACATGCTTTATTAATAATAAACATACAGCCGTTGAGAAATTACAGTACATATTGTAGGTCAGTGATTTTATTGTTTTTTGTTCTCAAGTCAGTGTACATTTGGTAACCTGTTAGAACAAGTGTTCTTCTAAAAACGCAGTATAAAAAATGAATAAATTATTATTATATTTAATTAATCATTTTAGAAAAAAAGCTTACTTGTCTAAACCTGGATAAACATCAGTGGGCAGGGTGTTCAGATTCCTCTTAATAATGCCCCATAATTAGAAAAACTACTCCACCAAACAAACGAAATTGTGTGTATGTGTGTGTTATACCTTTTGTTGTTGCAGGGGGCCATGGTCAGGACTATATTCCTTCATGCTAATTTCTATGCACTCCACATCTCTCAGAAGCTCAAGGTTTCTCATTTTCGCTTGTGCTTCCCTGTCACAGATTTCCTTGAGATAACTGCGCAGTTTGGAACACTTTATCTGTGAGCTGAAGGCAGTGGAGAACTATTATTCCAAAGAAATATTATCTTGGAGCATTGTCAAAAAATAAGAGCTAGACTTTTCACAAGAAAAGGTTAAGCACAATATGTTTTAAATTTAAATCTCATTCTCAACTCTCCTATCTACCTGAGCTTTGCTGTTTTGACCTGGCATGTTAATATTCATGAGAATCAACTTAGGATGAAAACAGGCTGTTCAGCCCACATCCAAAGGTGCAATGTGCTTGTAACACACTTGAGTGCTATGGTTGTATTTGTTTTATATCAGATCAACACAAATGCCAGGGTCTTTTTCCATTCAACCAAAGAAAAATACTACCATGATTATGCAGCTATACAGTGTGTATTCTTTAAATGTTATAGTGAATTTGCAATAGTAATTTATTTAAAATATTAGTAGTTATATAGTAAGGGCTCTCTAATTACATGTCTCATATATCAACGTCCAAGGTAAATTTGAAAGTCAATATATATGAACAAGGTAAGGTTATCTCTTTTTTATATATATATATATATATATATATATATATATATACAGTAATGTGTATAACTTACATTCTACTATCAGATCTGGAGTAAGCAAACAGTTCCCTCTCCAGCTCCTGTCTCCGTTTCTCACTGCATACAAAGTAAGAGGAGCTGTCACCCACACAGACCACAGCAGCATCTCCGTAATATGCAAGGCTAATTATTAGCATGTACTCACCCATTCACTCATTAACAAACAGTAAAGCGTGTGCTAATGTTGATATGCGAATTAGCTACGTGCGTATGTTAATGTCGATACACGAGATAACTAACGTACACACATACATACATAAAAACAATAGCATTAGCGTCTTGGTAACTATTACGCGGACGCTAACATTTCACAGTTATGTCAGGTTAGCCTTCCATTCATTTACATGCAACACCAGCCCCATTATTACTGCTGTTAACTAAAGGTAGCGTCGGAGCTAACAGGCTAATTATGCTAACTGACTAAGTACACGGCATCTCCGTCTGCTTTGACTCTGCTGGTTAGCTAAGTAGCTAGCCTGTTAACTCACTACGGCAAGCCGCAGGAGGAGAACAGCGGGCGGCGGGGATCACATCTCGAGTCCGCGGTCTCAACCAGGCCGCGCCCCGCCAACAAAAACAAGTAAACCTCACCTTTTATTCATGCTCTGCTGAAGCGACTTTATCTTTTCATAATACTGCTCCTCGCTGCTAGCGCCGCTGGCCATTTTTGTTCGCTTTGGCGTCACTGCAGAGCCGAAAGGAGGAAGAGGAGGACGGTCGGTGTTTACATTGGTTACCATGAGCACCGCTTCCCAGAAAGCCCTGCTGATAAACACAGGGAGCACGTGGTGCGGGTACGGGCGCGAGCCCCCCTTCAGTATTGCTGTTTTAATACTAGTGGTACATGGTAAAATTATGCTGTCTACGACGAAAGAGTGGTCCTGTTGACAGTGAATTCCTATTACAAGTCGGGTAAGAGAAACTGTGGTGTCTTTTTCACCAGTAAACTCTTAATATTTACGGAAAAATACCCCTTAGAAAGTGTAAAATTAGATATAGGCTACTTTAAACGGTGTTTAAATGTCATTTCTTGCTTTCCAGGGTAAGTTAAAATGAGGTATAAATTATGCTTCCATGATTAAATAGGACCTCATTGTTCAGAAAAGCCCACCGTTTGCTGACAAAAAAATGTCTGAACCTGACTGGGCTAAATACCAGCTTTTTAAAATGTCTTCTTTGTCTTTATTTGATAAGCTCCCCCCCTCTATCAGATACAGATTGATGTCTCATTTACCCAGATGGATGCTGTATCATCCCCTGATCCTATCTTACATTTTCAAAGTTCACCACTGACAGTTCCCATAATGTCATGTTTTGACTGCAGCAGCATGTCATTTTGTCAGAGCGACAACACAACACATCCTTGCTGGGATTCTGAAATTGACAGCCCCATCCAAATGCACACCCTAATCAAGCAATTTCCCCAATTCCAGTCCCATCAAATTGCTCTTTAGCTGTTGAACTGGGGAGTTTTGTTGTCCTTTTCTAATGCTAATCTGCCCTATTCAGCATCTCTCTATGAGGCTATTTGTTGTGAAATAAATCCCCTTGTTTGCCTCCTGCATGTATAATTGATATTGTTGCCAGGCTTTTTGTTTGTGCTGTGGAGAGCTGAAAGGCGGTACTTTGGAGGTGATGAAGAAAATTGGACTTGCAGTGTTGCATCCTAGCTGGGCTCAGCTGAGGTTGATGGCAGTGATCAACCTTTGGCGGATGTCATACCGTGCATTCGTGATTATTTTCAGCTGATTATGAGACAACATTCACATTCAGTTAACTCATGATGCTCTCCTGTACTTTGTGTATCAGGCAGAAACCTCATCAAGATGTACTTGCACCATGAGTGAGATTGCATCAAAATTAAAGACACTCCAATTACAGTAAATACATATTGGTGAGTATGATTTCAGTCACTTTGCATAGATAAATGCATAGAAAAACTTCAGGGCTCATAAACTATCCTTTGTCCTCTTCCACACTGTTTTCTTATCTGCACGCTTCTTGAACAGCATTCTTTTAAACTCTACAGTGAATTATCTACAGTAAAGTTCTTCCTGGTTAGAAAAACATATACAGCCCAAATGGTGCAAAACAAAAACAGTTTTGATGATACAGTAGGTATGGCCGTTTATCAGTAAAAACAAAAAAGAGCCATGCATACATTTTTTTCAAATTGTACTACATGAATGGCCGCACTGAAAATATTATTTACCCCATCTGTAGTTTTATACAGTGTTTCTGCACCGTTTCTGCCTGCTGCTCCTCGGAAGACATACAATGTGTATGGCCAATGATATGCCCTAACAGAGGTCACAATTTGCATGAGAATTAACAGCTAGTAAATTAAATTGATATTCAGTGCACATCTCCATTGAATCCTTCAGACCTTTGTTCCCCTGCCTGGCAGAGCCCATGTTCAGCCCCTAGCTAGTCAGAAACATCTGTGCAGTTAATAATTTGATAAACAGCTTACACAAATGCTAAATTATCTTCTCCGCCCCCTCCCTTTTCTTCCTCCCCTTGTGTGAGACTTGGAACAGTTGGCTCACCTCTCAGTGGTGTTGGGTTTATCTGTCTTTTGTGGCTGTTCTTCCACAGCTCTGGTTTTCATGGCTCTCCCTTCACTCCTTTCACTATCACTTAGATACTGAAGCAGTGTTTGGGGTTAATGCAAATCCTCAATTCTCATCTATGAAGAAAAAAGGCGTAGGAGTTGCCTATTGTGGCGAGTTTAAAATGAACTTGGTCTGAACATTTGTTATTCATTCACAGCCCTGCCTGGTTAGCATTTACAAAAATGTTGAAGAAGAACTGTGACATTTATCAACACATTTTAACATTTACAATGCCATTGTGCTTCCATTGAGTTAAAGCCTATTGTTTGCCCAGAACTCAGGTGACTCCCTGTGAAATTGCAAATTAAGGTCTGACATATTTTTTCCAGAGAGCATTCTACATCAGAGTGCAAAAGCTTTCAAGTTCCATGTGTTAATTCAATGGTCACTTGTTTCTATAATTGGCTGATACCACTAGCGAAAGAGATTTGACCGGGCTTTTATAATCGTTTCAAAAAGTAGGCACTTGTAGTTGGCACAGGTATGGTTTGATTTTCACAAAGTTATATTAAAAAGATTAAATGTGTCCAGATGATGATATTAGTAGTATCTGTTCAGAACCAGGTCTGATTAAAATTTTAAAAAGGATACAAAATATCACAGTCTAATCTTTCTATGTTTGTGTGTGTGCACACATGTGCCCGCATGCCTGCATATGGTTTATTTGTGTGTCTGTGTTTTGTGAGTGCGTTTTTGTCTATGAGAGGACAGCAATTAGTTAAGTGCTATCAAGTGGATGAAAAGCTGCAACAAATCCCCTTTATAATTTCATGGAAAAGAAAGCTGACAAAATAGAATGGGGTGGAGGGGAACTAGTTTCCAATGCTTGCCTTTTCATTTGCGACTTAAGAAGAAATTGAACACCAAGAGGCTGTGCTAAGCTGCGTAAAGACACATTTTGTACACCTTTTTTTTTAAATGTAGTGTCGTTTCTTTTTGTATATGTTGTCTCTGCTACCACTAAGGATGAATGAGGAGATCAGATTCAGCATGATGCTGCACTTGTTGGTTATTTGAATAAACATCAGGGCAGTCTCGAGTGCTGTCTGAGAGCACAATGCTTCAGTGTGGTTTTGAACAAAGACTCCCAGGTCTAATGACAGTGGCCTGTTGTTAGCACACACACGCCTTGTGATGTTGTAGTTTTCAGAGTGGATTCATTCTCTATTTTCTTTTTTTTTTTAAATTCTTTCTTCTGGACCTCTGCCGCTTTTCCAATCATTTTCACATGCTTGCCATCCTCGGGCAGATCCTGTCAGTGGGCGAGAGAGACAGGAAGGAGAGGATCATCTCTCAGTTTGACAAGAGTCTGTGAGCTTGGAGTTTGACCGACAGCTGATAGCAGGGGCGGTGTGGTACACAGCGGCGAATAAGGGCAGTGTGTGTGGTTGTCAGATGATGAGATTCATGTGGGCTGGACTGTTTGGGTCAGGCATCTGACAGCCAGGGCTTAATGCTTGCCCCTGTAGTGGACCTGGTTGGTTACACTGATCCCTGGCCTTGTTAAGACGGTGCCCCACCACCTCCGTGTTTACTAGCTCAGGCTTGATAGTAGTGAACCGGCTGTTGTACAGCGGTGACTTGCACTGGAGTGAACCTATTACTGATGCTGAACTAGCTTGTGTTGTTTTTGTCCTGTCTCACTGTGCATCAGTATCCTGTGTGTTCAACTATTGTCTCAGATTTTGAATACGTTACAGTAATGTTACACCTGTAGTGTAGACGTTTTGGGTCTGTTTTAAATGTACCTTGCAGCATAATTGCAAAATCATACACTGTAAAACTGCAATAATCACAGATAGGCCCGCCATGATAGCTACTTTTTCTGGATGATATTTTGTCTCAGAAATAATTGTAATAAATGATTTTATTGTCATTTGGAGACCATTTTATGCCACTTATACGGTTTAATGATAATATAGGTTAAAAGCATTGAATGCACTTACACCCTTCAAAGAGCATTGAACTTTTAATTCTTAAGAATATTCAAAGATTTTTATTTGGAAAATGAAAAACATGAGTAAATAAATAGATAACAAATTTAAAAAAGTAATTAAAGGTCTATTGTGTAGGATTCTGGGATACTTCAAGACAACATGGCGGACTCCATGGAAGACAACCCGCTCCGTCTCAGATATTAAGGGCTCATTGTATGTTAGGAAAACACAACTTAC
This sequence comes from Epinephelus lanceolatus, assembly GCF_041903045.1. Classification (NCBI taxonomy): domain Eukaryota; kingdom Metazoa; phylum Chordata; class Actinopteri; order Perciformes; family Serranidae; genus Epinephelus; species Epinephelus lanceolatus. Next base: position 16,482,099 of record NC_135748.1, on the reverse strand, counting down.
TATCAGGTGATTAATAAAAACATAGTAATGAATATTATGTACCATTTCTGCAAAAAGATGCCCCTAAATCCTACACACACAACACATTTTAATAAATACAATAAAGTATATATAAAATTTAAGTACCTATATACAATAGCCCAAAATAACTCAGTTTGAGACTAAATACAAAATTTGACCAACCGAAATAAACCAAGCGATAGCTCTTGCGATTAAAAGACAAGCTTAACGAAGCTCCAGGAACACAAAAATTACCTCCATAATCTGGCTGGTGTGCTGCAGTCGGCTCCCGGGGAAGATTTATAATGGTCAAGGAAATCCTGCTGTTAATTCTGGCGTCACGTTGGCTTAAATGTTTGTGAAATTATTATGTAAACAAACATACATGTAAACACAATGGGCCATGTTGAGGTCAGCAAACTGACTGAGGTCATGTCCATATGTTGTATGATAAATTGACAACATAATTATCGTGACAGGCCTAATGGCAGATATGATGAGCAATTTTGATACAACATCCTCCATGCAGTACCAAGAAGATCTGTTACTTTCTGTCTGAGCTACCATAATAGACGAGCAGCCAGGAATAGACAGCTCATTATGTGAGCACCTCTTCCTACACCCAAAGAGCCAATCCAGTCCTGGATGGCCCATTTGACCTTCTTCTCCAGGAGAGGCCCACGGGGCACATGTCACATCCACATTAAGGCATTAGGGAATGCTTTATTTGTTTGCGTGAGGGGCATCATCTTCCGTCTCTTCCGTGGGTCACACTCGGTTGACACTGCTATATCATTGCGCTTATGTAGGTTTAGTCTTCCAGGTCAAATTATCCTTCAATCTGAACTGAAATTGGGAATGACAGAGGCAAGGATCAGCTCGGGGCTCAGGCCCTCTCCTCTGTATTAAGTCATCACAGTGTCATAAGGCGAGTTCATAATGAACCCTGTCACCGCTACCACTGCACCAATATCCCCACAACACAGCGTGCATATTGATTGCCGATTGTCAGTGCGAGAACATGTGCGCGTGTGTGTATGTATGTAATGTATGTGTGCATGCTCGCGCAGGCTCACCTTTCTCTAGCAAGGAGCAAGGGAATCGTGTTTCTCTCTGACTGATTAGAAAGCTCATGCATAGGAAATCACGACAGAGACACTGCTCCCCATCTGCCCGCAGTGCAGGTGAAAACAATTTACACATCGGCAGGCTAATGGATACATTCATAGGGAGCACAGACAGAGGGAAAGAGGGATCAAGGGGGAGAGGGAGAGAAAAATGGAGAGAGAAAAAGAGAGGGCTTGTAATGGGCCCAGGCCGATGCAGGCCAGTGGCCCTGCTCATGCGGCCAAGCCAGATAGCAGCGTATCAGATAACACATAATCACCGGGGTCAGGGACTAATGAATGCGGTCGTGGCCCACCAGAGCAGGCTTTTGCCCGCACTAAAGACACTTGTAAACAATTCGGCTGGGTGAAACATGGCAATAATATGTTGATTCAGCAGGTAATGAGGTTCCCCTGAATCAATACCCCCGGCTAACCCCTCTCCCAGGTGGGCCAGTGAAGAGCAGAGAGCCAGGTTGGTGAGCGCACACCTCTGCCGATGACCTTTCCGTGGCAGTAAGGACACGAGGCAGTCTGAAGAGGACTATTCTCCTATTGCACAAGGCGCTGAGTGTCAGAACTTTCATTCGCAGCAAGCAAATGAACAGGCAGGCGCTGCATGCTAATGAGTGGCAGGCTATTTTCCACCTTTTTTATCTGCACATTATGCTCTTGACTTTGGAGAAGGTGGGAATTAGGTTGGACCTCAGTGTCAGGCTGCCTGATGGCTCCGCTCAGGAAAAACTGGTAATTGAAGCCGATGGCTGCCGCGGAGGAGGTCTGAATTTGGAAATAAACAGTTTCAAGCACTGCACGTCATTTCTAGAGAGATGACAGGGGGAATGGAAATGAGCTGTCTGGATCTAATGTGCTTTCGCAGCAGGGAAAAAAGGGGGCCATCTTTCAGACAACAATTCCACTCATTAGGACTTCAGTGCCACCGTAATGACGAGAGACCAAGTTGCTAAATTCAGAGAGGACAATTAGGAAATGTTGGCACCCAGACAAACCAAGTAAACAAGAACACATGGCTCTGAATTCTCCATATACTGTGCCTCGACATTGTGAGATACATCTAATGGCTTTTAAGGGGAGTTAAACAAGGAAAAGCAATAAATAGCCTCCCACTGTGTAATTCTTGTTGCAGTTGCAACTTCATTATTATTGCTTGTTTATTAGCATAATGGAAAATAGACCAATTAATTCCCCTCTCATGTGTAAAGTAAGTTGTTCATGCTTATTAAAGGAAATTGGTACAGATTAAAAGCCAGTGTTTTATGCCAGGCAGTTTGTACTCAGATTTGTTTTTAATACTTTAGAAGAAAACATCTGAATGTATACAAATACACACTGTACTGGAAACTCAGCCTCCTATAGCTCTCTTCCCATTGATCACAGTTTATATGTTTGGTTCAGTGGTTTCAACAGCTAAGCGTTTTCTACGTATTTACAAAATGGCAGATGCTAAACTGTAAAGAAGTAGTTGTAGGAACAGCAGTGATGGTAAACAACGTACACTGCAACAATAAACAGAGTGCATGAGACATTGGTAACTTGAAAGCTCATTTTTCTCTAGTACACTCCTCTGCAATTTTGGCAGATGTGGCCTCTTCACCTTCCTCTCACTTGGCTCCAATCCACTGTACCCCCTGTGGCTACCACCAACTTCTCAGGCTCTGCAATGCTCTAGTGTAGCACTGCCACGTGTGTGTCCACTGCATCGCTCTCCCTTAGGAGCCACTGCCTCTCCCTATTTCAATTTCCAAAGGATTACCAACAACAATGCATTTCCTCAACAGTTGTGCAAAGTTCCTCCACTCCCCTCCTACACCAACTCTTCCCCTGGTTGGCCAAACAAAGCCCTGAACCCCATAATGTAACTTGTGGACTTTTCAAGCAGGATTCCATGAGTTGAATTATGGTTGGCTCATTAACATCTTTTGCTGCTGGGTTGATCTCTCTCGCTGCATTAGGGTAAAGAATTTGTTTATATACTTTAAAATGACAGCAGCAGTTAATCTCTAATGCTTTTTAATGTGGCATGTAAAAAAAAAAATTGCAACCTTCCATGGACGCGGCATGCAACCTTGATGTAGCGGGCGAGACCACAGGGGTTTCTTAGACTCCGATAGCCTTCATGCTCATGAATAAAACAGGGGGTTTAGGGGGCTTCCTGTGCAGCTAATTCACAGTGCCGAGCTTCCAATCTGTTTTTATGGTACTTGGGCGGAACAATTTCTCTTCCCCTGCTTCAGGGCTGCATACAGCACAGAGAGCGGATTCTCGGCAGCTCGTACAGGGATAGTAATTTGCCATAATCAGTCATTGTGCACTGGTGAGTTCAGCACAAGCTGAGACACATGATACTTTGTGGTGTTTCTTCAATTTTATGCAAATAAACAAAGCAGCACAGCTTCTAAAATTGCCCTTCATTTCTAACATGAAAGTGTGTGTTGGCATGTAACTGCCAACACAACTTTCATGTAGCTGTTAGGTATGAGTGATTTATGTATTAGCTAAGCTCTGCTGTTCTTTTATACGATTTGTGTATTTGGCATTTCTCATGAAGTACGGAAATCTTTCATGACAAAGACTGATTTTGATTAACGCTGTATCCTTTCATACCGAGCCTCTTGCTAAAAGCAACACATTGCCATCACTCACTGCAATTAGTAATGAGAAACGCTGTTCTCTTCCTCGCAAGTCCTGTTTGCAGACTCATTACCAGGCCCTGCTGGTTTCTCCAGCACTGAGAGGAAGTTAAACAAAGCGCCACTCACGCGCAGCCCCTCTGCAGCGACAACAGGCTCCAGACCCGTCGCCAAACGCTGAGAAGTGAAGGGCCTGCGAAAACAAACCACTACGACACCCTTCACTCTTTCTTTTCCTCGACCGCACCCTGTCACCACCCAAGCCAATCACTACTACCTCGAGCTACGTTAAGAACTGAGACAACAAACCACTGGGCAATAAAGCCCCAAACCTCTCCATCTTAATTCTGCCATGCACCTCATCATGTCACAGGTAAACCAGAAGTGTTACTGCCCCTCCTTCCAGTCTTGATGTGAAATCATTTCATTTCTGATTATCCCCCATTACAACAAAAAACAAATTGTAATTTCTAATTCTGAACTTGTACAGACAAATATATGCAAATACACAGAAGTGGTTGTAAAGATAGAAGCAGATGTACATATTGATATACTGCCTGTGTGTGCACACACACACACAGTACACACACACACACACAAGAGGCAGAGGGGACCTAATTAAATGCAGACAGTGACTGTGTGGACTGGCGTACAGTGGAGCTGGGCCCCAAGCTACCACAGCAACAGTTCATCTTGGCCAATTAGATGTTGCATCAAAGCCGGGGCAGCCATAAAGCGGTGGGTTCACAGGCGACATTGTTGTGTGCGTGGTCAGCAATCAGCAACGTCCCCCGCTGAGATCTGCCGCCGTTGAAGCCATAGAGAGAGTCACCTGACAACAGCCAGTACAGCAGAGGCCTGCCTGCCTGCTGTGTGATCTTCTCCTGATGTGTGTGTGACTGAACCACAGGCCTCTGGGATGGAAGTAATGCAGTGTTAACAAAAAATAAATAAATAAATAAAAAAAATAAAAAAATTGGAACCCCCCCCTCCGGCGATTTGCCTCTGTATTGATCCTCTTTCAATCAGAATATGTGCGTGTTTGATCCTCACAGTACCTGAGTGCAATGCAACCAAGCTAAGGATAAAAAGTAACTACCTTTGCACAAGTAATTAATAATACAAAACTGTTGAAACCCAGCAGGTCTGCTCAATGCGTTACCCTGTGTCTGCCCAGGTCAAGACATCCAGCGATTAACTTCCTGTCATTCACACTCACATTTTTTGATTCAGGAGTCCTAATTTGCATGGTTAATTTTCCCTTTGACTTTAGAGAGAAAATTAGCTAAGAAAATTGGAAAAGGTTTTGTTCATTTTTTTCCACCGTTGCATTTTTGTGCAGCTGTATATTCTGGGCTCGGATAAATGATGACAGACATTTAATGTAAGTAATGACACAAGAATGCCTGGTGTAATTTTTGCCATAAAATGAAATGCATTTGCAAAGCTCCACTTATTCTCTGGCACTCATATCTCAGTAGTCAGCCCTGTATGTAGATACAGGTGATCCTGTAAGAGCCTTAAGAGCCAATAGAGTGACAGCAGAAGGAGTGTAGTGTAAGAGTCCAATGTTTAACCTGTTGATGGGGACAGGTACATTGAGTCTCCTGGTCCTCGCTGAGAGTGAGCAGCAGCAGTTGGTCCATTTCTCTCCTCCACCCTAAAGCTGTGAGTGAGGTGGGAGTCAGTCCAGGATGGGTTTCCCAGGATTAGGAGGGGGGTCAAGGCTGGAGTGCTGCCACTCTCCCTCTCAGCAGCCGAGCCACAGCTCCCTCATTATACCTGAGGAGTCAAAACATTACCCATGGTGCACTGGGGCCTCTGGGACAGGCCCACCCCTTGCACCATACAGGGTGGGGTGGACTCATTTCCATAACAGTGACAGGGATGCAGATATTTTTTATACGAGCATTGCTCGTATATACGAATTTGCATGCTGTTAAGAAATAATTCCAAAGAGCAAGAAATTGCATTTGAAATCGGTGAAAATTACTAAGAGCACTTGAGAACACACCCTCTCTTCTGACTCCCCCTCTCCATCGCTCCTGTGAATGTGTCTGTTGTGGGTCACAAAGTATATTTCAGTGTATACATGGCAAATAGACCTAGCCTTCACGGCATTTAAAGGCATCCATTAACCAATCACATCAATAGGCTTTTGTTAATTTATGTATAGTTATTTATATATTTCGTCCCTTTCTTTCAGTGAAACATAATTACAGATTATGTAATGTTTAGGCCTGGCATGTTGATTACTGTCCGGCGTTTGAAAGGCTGCAGTTCTTAGTGAATTAGAGAATGATTAGTGCATGGCAAATCTACTTCATTCTAAATATGTTAATTAACAGTTTATGCAGTGGGTGCAGCAGTTAAAAGCACTAGTAACCTCACACAAGCTTCAAATGTAACCACACTCTAAATTGCTTGCCGTGGGTTTTCTTTGAAAGGCTATATTTAATTAAATGCCATACAGTAGCCATTTCGGGGCTAATGGAACTTATATTATATGTAAGAGATCTGGTGAGGAGTCACTTAACCATCCATTACGACTGTGGTTTCAGTTCTGCAGCACTGTTTTCTCACCACATGTAAATGACGGGGATTAAATCAGCATTTTAATACAATTTAGCTAAGATATGTGGATTGAGAGGGGTTGAGGTAGATTTCATTGATCGATACCATTGTTTTTCTTTGCTACATTGCATTTTAACAGACCATACTTTCTACACGATGTGATTGACAATGATCTACAATACTGATTTAAGATGGATTGTTTTTTAATTCTATGGTGTGATTTTTTTCATTTAATTTCAGATTCAAAGTGAGATGAGGACAGTAGCTTTTGTAAAATCTTCAGTTTGTAAACACAGGACCAATTCAGTAAGACTGAGTGGCTCCTCAGGGCCACTAATGGAGCACAGAGCCACCTAGTGTTAGCACTCAGCACACAACACACTCCTCCAGCAGCCTCGGGTCATACACTGTCACACTCAGTGGCCAGAAGGCACACTGGCAAATGTGTTTGAGTAAATATGGGCTCTCTTGTATGATACTTTTCAAGAAAATTTCATTCTAGGTTGATCTCACAGCATTTCGAACCCACATGCAGCAGAGTATGCTGTTAATTTAAACAAGCGTATTTGGTAGCAGTGTTTGTACTGTTAAGTACAGCATTTCAACTTTTGAATAGTTCTGAGCATGGCAACAAACATTCCCAGTCCTATCTACTCCTCCTTGTATCATCGTGGCAAGCTGCTCCACTAGTGTAGCATGGTTTCTCATATCTTGGTTAAGGGTGCCCCCATCTGGCCAACGGCTCACTAATGTGTGCACAGATTGTGTGAGGCAGGTTTAGCTGCTCCTTTGGTTCCTCCTACCCCACTGCTCAGGCTTTGTACTTATTCCGATCATGGAGGCTGATTGTTAGATAATATGGATGGTGTGTGTAAACTACCTATGCTTATTTTTGCGTTGACATAAGGTGATTTTAATCGTTTCAGATGTGTGACCATAAGTGTTTATACAGTGAAATTTAAGAGAGCAGAAAATAACCAGGAGTTGTGGAGGATTTTTTTTTTTGCACCAGAATTTTTACTGTCGTTTCTCTTTCACACACACACACACACCCTCAAGGTCCGAGCAGCAACAGTTGTTTGGGGGGAGTCTTACTATATTGGGTGAAATAAGGGTGGCGGTGTGCGGCGGTGTAATTTGCAGCCTTGCCGTAGGAGCCCATTTCCTTGTGCGTGGTCACTGGGCGCTGGCTGCTGTTCATCAGTATGGAAGTCTATGAGGTTGAGGAAAAATTGTAATGATGGACACTGAGCGGTGGGAATCAGCTGCTCAATAAGCCCCCCTAATTGCTTAGCAACAGTGTTCCAGGGTCTCTCATTTGAGATCAAGAGTTTAGTGGACTGAAGACTCCGCTTTGGAGAAATAGAGCTTGTGCCATTCGATAAGACGGCGGAGAAATGGGCTCTATCTTCTACTTCCTTTGTGCCCTCCCTCCCATTCCTCCACCCCCCTCTTCTCTCTCTCTCCTTCTCTTTCTCCCTCCGTCTCTCTCCCACTGACCCCCCCACCCCCCACCCACCCCCCTTCCCAACCCTTCCCTACCAGGATGATTATGTTACTTTCAACTGCATGATGTATTCAGTTCACTAGATTATTTTCTGTCATCTCAGTTAATTGAATTCTGTCCATCACATATAGATGTTTTCACATTTGCATAAAGGTTAGAGTGGTGAAGAGTGTCAAACTTCAATTTAGACAATGTCACTCAAATAAATATACCGGCCTCTTTCTCTGTCTCTCCCCCTCTCCTGGCTCTCCGGAGGTGGGTATTTAGGGATTCTGTCTGAATTTAAATAGATCTGTATTCCTGGGATGCGCCGGCTCTCATATACATGTAAATATGAATATGAAAATGACCGGATGGCTCTCTGATACGGGGTGCGTGACCATGCGTGGTTGGGTGTGTGAATCTTTTCAATAATCTGTGCGTTCGGACTTGTTTGATTGTACGTGTGTGCGTTCGTCCACATGGCCGCCCTCATGGCAGGTTTGTGACACAGACAGTATGTGGGCATCACTATCCTCTACAGAGGCTCTCAGCAAGCACTTCCTCCTACTCCCCTACTCATTGTCAAGTGCCTCTAATGTCCAGCCTACAACTGTCATGTGAAAATGTAGGACCATGGTGGGAGGAGTAAGAAAAGGACCTACCCGAGTATAACGTATGAATGTATTTACACATGTACCTAAAAGCATGTGGTTAGATATATATACGCGCATTCATTTTTACACACAAGTCCCTCCACTGAGATTTTAAAGCAGTTCCTCCAACGCAGGCAATCTGTTAAATGGCTACGACTGACAGAGGGAAACAGAGCATAATAACATGTCACACAAGGAAACATAGCAAAGAGGGGGGAGAGAAGCAGACATCTCTGACAGACAAGAAGACCCGGGCCAATTCACATTTAATAAGTGTCCCGGAATATCCAATTATGTTTGCTTTTGAAAATTGATTCATGTGTCTTTAGCGGCAATTTTCATATTAGCTGCTTTCAAATAAACATCTATTAAGTTTATGTAGCACATTGGCGTGTGGCGACAGCATACAGCCAGAGCTAAAATAAGTCTGTGTCAGTTAGTCAATAAATGGGAGCGCGAAGACGACGGACAGATTAGAGTGCTTATCTCTTTTCATCAACTCTGAATGCCAGCTGAATTGAAGGTCAATATCTGAGGATTCTCCAAGCCGAGCAGGTGTCTGGAGAGTATGGATTGGCTAGTGCTTGCAGCGCCTCTGTCCGTCTTTGTAGGCAGGCCAGGGCCAATTTCAAATGTGTCACAGCCCCATTTGAGCCAACAGTTACCTGGACAAAACGACTATACATTATACTACATTCCTCTTTAACACTCCTTCCCCCACTGCTCTCGTCTTCATCCCTCTTTCTTCCCTCACCATCTCCAAGTCCTCTGTGTTGGTCTAGATATGTCACACTGTGGTGCTTTGTCACGCCTAGTGACACATGGTGTGAGTTATCTGTGGAGACTTAGGAAATGTCTCCTGAGACAAGCAAAGGTGGGTTATTATTTATGATAAGGCAAAAGACAATTGTGTGCTGGTATTGACTAGGAGATTTGCAATCTTTTTTTTTTCAGGAACAGATGCAGTCAGGGGCACGGCAATGGGGGAAACTTCTTTTTTCATTGTAAATTAGAAAACTAAAAATATGAGGGGAAAGTATGGAAGGTGAAAGCCTACCTCTTGTCAATAGGCCATCTGTTTACAGCCATTTTCAAGGTTGTTCATTAATGATTACATCTCTATTTCTCCCGGAGACACAGTCCAAAACCACTGTAGATAAAGAACTATTTAAAACTTACTCAGGCAGTGCACAAGTCTATCTTGCTTCTTTTCTCTCCCCTGGTTTCCAATGAATGCAGAGGTTTTCTTGTTGGAAATGGACAGTGAAAGCCGTGATAGGCCGTGAACGGGGCAGATGGCGCTCTGCTCTCGCCTCCGGCTCCCAGTGTTTGTGTTTGAGCTTAGCACTCTGTTCAAACTCTAAAATCACACAAAAAACAGGAGATAAAACAACATCAGCACTCGTGTGGTGCCACACATGAGTGTATGCAGAATGTGTGCACATGTGTGTTTGTGTGTTTGTGTGTGTGTAGTTGAGGTTGGTTACGAGGCTGTGGAGGTGGCGCTTGTATATTGAAGGGTCTTGTCCAGTGTGTCAGAGGGCCCTTTCGGCTACTCTCTTCTCAGACAAAGCTTTGGTGAAGGGGCTCACTCCAACAGGACATGGCTGCTGGGGGGGAGAGAGCAGCAGCAGCACTCCAGACCTACTCGCCTGCAGGAGGAGGCTATCTCGGCCACCTAGTCCACTCCTCAGGCTGGCCGATACCCTCCACCGCCACCACCAACACCCACGGGGAAGGCCATATCTGACCTTATCTCAGCATGTGTGCAGCTGTCTAGCAACACACACTGGAAGAGCCACAGAAAACAACCTTTCATGGAGAGTGTAGGAAAATCACAAAATTGGCAGCGCTTAAATGTGTACACAGCCCAGCCAGTCTTGAAACTGGATATTACAGAGTGAGAAAATGATATTGGACAATCATTGGTCTCACAAAATCAGTGCGAACATTGAACACGATGAACTAAATTGTTGATAGGACATGAATTCATGTTTTGTACTTTGAATTAAACTGCACAAGAAATTCATATACTTTCGGTGCACTGAATAAAGAGCAGGCGCCTGCTGCGTATTACAAGGAAATGAATGGCTGGCTTTATTTGTGTATGCATCTGTAATGTTATTGTGGGCATTTATATTCACACAGGCAAAGTTGTGGGCTCACCCTTGGCTTTTATTTACATGGTAGTCTTTCGTCTGCTCAACGGGAGAGCCTAGCAAGCTGTAGATAGGTCCTTTCAGATACTTACAAAGGCCGCTTCAGCAGCTTTTTGTTGCCGTAACTACCTCTTTCTTCCTCACATTTCAAATATCTTTGGTTCAAACCTGGTGGCCTTGATGAACAAGGTTCTATGGAATCAATCAACTGCTTCTCTTAGAAGATCTTAACATGGTTTAATGTTGGCCTTGCCACATTGTCCTTTTGAGATATAAACCTCATCTAACTTACGCCTGAGATCCAAGTTTCTTTTCTGAGGGGTCTTTTTGTGTAGAGTGGATTTCAGCGCGGCCTCAGTGTGTGTGTGTGTGTGTGTGTGTGTGTGGGGGGGGGGGGGGGGGGATGCAACCAGAGAGAGAGACAAGCAAGGCTGAGGCATATTGTTCTCACTAATAATGAATGACAGCATACCTGAAGTATTTTTGTGACTCATTCATTCACCGCAGTCAAAGAAACATCTTTAAATCAGTCATGTTTAATCAGAGGCGCAAGGTAGTTACAGCAGGCCCCGGTGCACACTATTATGACGGGCCATACGGTAAGCTAGGTCCTTGTTATGCACCTTAACTAGTTACCATAAAATCCTATTGTCACATGATAAAATAGAGGCTTGACATTGGACAACACCAACATATTACCCAGAATCTAAATATATATGACTACCAACGGAAAATAAGAGACTGTTATAGTTTTTTTCTATAATTTATGTAGAGTAAACATATTTTGTTATAGATTGCTACTGGCTGTTTACAACAAAAAATGTATAACAAATGGCAAGTGGAGTTTTTCCCTTTAAAGAGAGGTATATTTCTAAGGTAGCAATCTAAATTACTCACAAGGACCTGTTATCTACCTAACATATAGTTGGAGGGCCCACTCTCTTATGAGCCCCCTTACCCCATGGGCCCCAGTGCAACCGCCCTGCCTGTACTGTCTATATTTACGCCCCTGCTAATCTGTATTCATCTTTATATGCCAAAAATAGGAGTGCATGGCTGTTATATAGAATAAATGCATTTAATTATGTTTAGGTTTGACCGCAATTCACTACTTGAATCCCGTACTTCCCCTTTAATGTAAGATTTTCAGTATAACCTCCAATACATAAAGACTACCGTCAGTTACATCTACAAAAAATTGTAATATCTACAGCGATGGGCTGACAAAACAACAGATATGTTTTGTGCTATTACGCTTTTACCGTATTTGATCAGATAACAAATCACACCTGTATTTTCTTTCTTTCTTTTTTTTGTCATATGCGTCGGGAAGCATTGTTAGTGAAACAGACAGCTATTCATGGTGGACATATGTGCGAAGCACCATCAGCGTCTACAACCTCTCCCAGCTTCAGTAAAACAGCAACATCTGCCTTCAGTTTTTATAGCCCACAACATATGTCCCTTCTTTGGTGACAAAGCTGGCGAAGGCTCTCATGCTGTTCCTGTCCCCTAGTCCAAACATACATCTTTAGATACCTGTCAGCCTTTATTATTCCGTCCTCTGTCGCTGCAGATAAGGGAAGTTAAAGTTTAATGAAATGCAGCCCGGCTACAGAGGCCTGGCTTTTATAATTTGTCACAGGCTGGGTGCTGGGAGCCCACTGCTATGTAAACACGGAGGCAGTGGTCACGGCCATTACTTCTAAATGACGGAACATGAACGAAGTGGCAGAAATGTCACTCGGCACCAGCCATTTTCCTGTTGTTGCTTTGCGCTGCTGCGCTGTGCTTCCCCCATAAACCAAGATGGAGACATCAAAATTTGAAAAACACAAATTCTAATAAAGCCAGCGGCAATGTTTTCACAGCAAATTACCCACAGAAACTGTATCCAAATGCAGTCATTTTCCGTCTGTATTTTCACATAAAATTGATAGCCAGCATGTTGCTCAGGCTGTGTTCCAGGTAGTCCCGGGTATAAGAACAAATGTGGTAGTTGTAGGTGTGATAAGAGTGTTGAAGCTTCCAAAGCCCTGCAGCAGTGACTGTAGTCATCATGCCACACTTGGGCCTGGGGTAGAAAAGACAACCTATTCCCTGTTTCACGCACTAGGGCCACAACAGTACTTACTCTGTCTCCACCTATATAACCCTAATGGTAAATAAAGAGAGCCTGCAGCTATGGTGGTCAAGGAGCTCTGATGCACTTTCACTGTAGTGAAGAGTGTTATAGCTAACTGCCTTGAAGTATCACATATATTCTGACCATTCAGGTATTACAGTTGGGTTTAAACAGAGTGGTCATTGTCCATTGTTAAAAACTACTTGCCATTCAAATGGTCACTACACCCAGTCAAAAACAGTGTTATTAGCAGTACAGTTCACTAGGCCGTAGACAACGAGCAGCGCAGTGTGACATAAGAGAGAAGGACCAACCCTCTTCACTGGTTTGTTCTGCACTACACAGAACTCTAGGAAACGGCTTATTCTGCCACTTCCATTTTGAGCTCCATTTTAGCCTGGACTGCAGTCTAGCTGAGAGCAGGGGTCCACACAGCAGAACAGACACACACACACACACACGGAGCACACAAATACATTCGCACTTCAGCAGCAGTTGATGTCTTAATACAGGCAGGATCTAATTTAGCTGATCCTCTGACATTTATCCTTTAGGTAAACTCTAGCCCTCCCCTCTCAGTCCCAGTAGCACCCGTGCCAACAAAACGGCACAGGCATATTTTAGAGCACCCGCTTCACACCTCAAAGTGCCCTCAGGAACACTCGGTGTCTCCTCTCTGGTTTTCTAGTGAAATACTCCACATTTGATGTTATTTCTCGGGCCCTTTGTGATCAGGTAGAGGAAGTTAACTGAGAGTACACCCTCGATGAAAAGAGAGGGGCTTTTTATTTATTCTTGGCTGCGACCATTTTCAGGTGGTGCAGAAATTGATGGGCAGCAGTACACAATAACATATGCGCTCACTTATGGCAAGGCGCACCAACAAAGCTGTTGAACAGACATGCGCAAACATACTCAGAGGTGGGCTGTGTGTGTGTGTGTGTGTGTGTGTGTGGACTGGTAGGGGCGACAATCAGTAGCTCTGTGACATGTGAGGGAGGTGGTGGCTGGCGGGAGGGACAGAGGGACAGGAGTGATAACAGATTGAGCGACTCTGATAAACTCTCCTCTAATGGTTCTGCCTGTCCCTCTCCCCCTCTTTCACTGGCGGCGGATTAGAAACCTGGATAAGGAGAAGCAAACACTGGCAGCTTCTCAGAGTAAGCAGCAGAGAGAGGGAAGCGGAGGAAGATAGAGAGAATGAGGGAGAGAGATGGGAGGAGGAGAGACATGAGGAGAATGAAGGACAGAGGGAGAGAGGCAGAGTGGGAAGGGAGCCGGAGTGGATATTCAAGGAGTGGCACTTACCCACAGCCATCCATCGTTTCTCCTTACACCCCACCCAACCCACCCCATCCCGATCCCCTTATAGCCTCCTGCTTTATTTTTGCTTTCTTGGCCCTTGACAATGCAGTAACTGCTTACGGAGCACTGGAACTGCTCTTTGAGCCTGAAGTCGATGATGGGTTCAAGTGGCGGGTTGCAGGAGGTGTCAAACACGGCCTAATTCTGTGTGGTTAACGGCTAGGCATGACACGTGCAGGACAGTGTAAACATGGATTAGGTTGATGTCTCAATCACAGCGTGGCAGACTGACAGACAGGCTGCTGACAGTGGCAGCAACACAGGGAGGACGCTTGAAGTTTGTGCAGCAGTTCATCACACATATAGTGTCCCTGATCAAAACTGAAATCATCTTCCCTTCAAAAATAACAATAAAGGCCTGGTCTACCATGTGGACAAATATCCGTGTCTCATATGTTGTTGTTTTTTTGTCGTAAATAGTGGGTTGTATTTGCCTTAACTATGACAAGTTCTAGAGAAACGGGCAAAATTCTGTACCTTCATTTAAGGTCCTTTGGCTTTGTTTCATAGCATTTCGAATGCTTTGTTTACCCACACATGAAGTTACTTGTTTTGTTGTTGCAACTTGCAATTTCAAGGGTTAGAAAAAATAATATTGTAAGGTTTTGTTTTTATTCATTACTAATATTAGTTCACCCAGTTTAACCCTAATGACGTAAGCTGATAATATACCATCAAAAGACAATCAAAGTAAAGTGATTTTAAAAAACCCTAAAGATTGATCAGTCTATTCTTATTCATATTAAGTGCATAGCTTCATAATGTATCACTAGATTTTATCATCAGGTCATAATTATTATCATATAGTATATTGCTAAATGTAATCAACAGCAAAGTGAGAGATCAAATTGAAATTAATGCCTTTTGCCTCGGCAAGACCCTTTATAATTTTGCAGACAATTCGAAGGCAGAGTGCCTTAACTTCCGAAGAAGGGTCAAAGGTCAAGTTTGAGCTCAAGATTTTATAACTTCATTAAAAGAAAAAAAGGAACTGCCACATTTTAGATATCATGCATATTTATTTAGTTGGACACCAAAAATACTTAAACATCTTTTATATTAGTTCTACCCTCTAGTGAGTTAAAGATATTCTATCCAGGAAGTATACACTCTGATAAAAGTAGTCCCTCTCAGTCATCAGTTATGACCCACTAGAAGTGTGTGATGCCCTCTGCCTGTATTTTTTGATTTCTTCTTATTTTCTGATTTATAAAAAGGTTGTGTCCAGGTGCCAGATTGCAGCATTTGGGGTTATCTTAAGTTTCACTTTTGCCGGTGAGCGTGTTTTTAAATGATAACCAAAAATCTTGAATACTGCTATTAAATTTATTGCCATTATTTCGAAGCCCATCCTCCTCCTCTTCTGTTCCCCAGAGTTCAGCATTGGCTTGGAAAGCTTTACATAATTCAAAGCAGCATTTTGCACAACTTAGATCGTTTATTTTTTACTTTACAGAGTTGAATAACTTATTATTGCTGTACTTCGAATATTTATGTAATTGTCTTGCATACATTGGGTTGCTGTGTATTTGTTATAGAAGGGCGGGAGGGGAAATCAGCACTTAATTCTCATAAACACAGGCTTCACAAGATTGCACCTAAATGCAGACCTTTCAGTTATTGTGCGCTGTCAACTGCATTTTCCACAGACATTTGAATGAAAGCAATATTAAAAACTCAAATATGAATAATACATCTTTGAAAGAAGCAAATGAATACAGATTTTTCTTTTTCTTCAAAGGAATGGGGCGATTCTGTTTGAATGTGCCTCCCAAATAAATTCTTTCTACAGTAAACACAGCAGCTTCAATTAACAGACAGTGACTTTTACATTTGCGGCAGCGACCACAGCGTGACCCTCCTGAGCATCAGTAAAGAAGCAGATATTTATTAAGTGAGATGCTGTGTTTTATTGAGTATGGATGGGTGGAACTCAATGTCTGGCTACAATTCAACTGAGACCAGGCTCAAAATAGAGAGGGATAATGTAACCATGCAAAACGGAAAGCAAATAATTATATCCAGCTTTAAAGCCTCTATTAGTGCAATTCCGTGCGAACAAATGGAAAATTGCACACTTAGTAATTTGTCCATTTGATTATGACTGCTGAGTATGTGTGATTAAAATAGTGTAATTATATCTACTGTATTGCATTCATGCTCTGAACAAGACATTGAAATATCGGACAACTGTAGTGACAGTTTGATTGACTGGACACAATAGCATATACTGTGGTAAATTAATAGAATGTTTCATTTGCTAAATTGATCCATGAAAAGGATTTACCCAGAGGAGCTGAAAGTTCAAACTGCACACAGCTTTTACACTGCAACAGGGGTTAAACTATTAAAAAGACAACTATTGACTTCTACCACAATGTTTCTTTTCAGATTGTGCGAATACGAAGCATTAAAGCACCACTCCAGACATCAGCAAAAAAAAAAAAAAAAAAAACTACCTTTAGTAAAACTCTTCCTACAATGTCAAAGAAGAAATGACAGAAATTGCTATACACTGGTGGTAATTATGTTGAGCAGCATCCTAGTCGACAGGGTCGTCTTTCTCTGCACACAAGACAACGTCACACTTCTGAGGACCAGTGAACTTGACACCAGAACGTGAGGCTTCTCTCAGCCTCACGTTCTGGTGTCAAGTGCTGCAAACAATATACACTCACAGAAAGCACTGCTCGACTCCGGAGACGACATGCTCCAATGATTGTGCCTTTGCCACAACTATTTGTGATTGACAAAGGCCCATGTAACTCACCATTGACTTTACCTCAGAATCTGGTATCTCTGGATATCTCAGCGTGAGAGCAAACAAACGAGCAGTAAATAACTCGCTCACTCGGTCCCCGTGGGCCGTCAATCAAACGGACAAGTGTACACTACGCTGTGTTAGAGAGCTCAAAGCTGAACTAATCCAGTAAATACAACAAAAGCCCCGACCTGAGAAAAATCCTGTGTGAAGATCCAGTCTCAAACCACAGGAGGAAAGCTGGGAACACAGAAATCTAATGACTCCAAAGCAGGCATGAAGTGTGAAATCCTACTCTTTCCAAGGAACAGCTGAGCCTGCATGTGAGACGAAGCTAGTAACATTTGCAGTGATAGATAATCATATTTATTGATTCACTGAGTGGAGTCATTAGTTAGTTAACAAGTCGCTACCAGAAATATTAGTCATTACAGTGTGAAAGCTAAAAGACCGTCACTTGAAATTCCTAATAGCCAAATGAATGCAACTATTGTTGGGTATTGAAGTCTTTCAATAGCTGTCTCGCCATCATCACACTCATCATACCAATGCATTACACTGAACAAAAGAGCTAAAGCCCAATTATTGAAAGATCCACACAAACTAGCGAGCTAGCTGAATATTGTCAACTCCAGCCAAATTCACAATCTTCCTCTATTAATTAAGCCATTTAATCATCCACCACACTAATTGCATAATTAAATCACTGCCTCCTGGGTGCTACTGATGTGCAGTGGGTAATCTGGCGCAAAAATACCACTCATCAACAATGTGGGCTGGTTGATAATGGTAATGGATGGCTAGGACCACAGCAACTCACTAAGGACAACTTGCTTCGTAAATACACAAAAGGTTATGGTCAGTTTTTACACCATTGTGATAGGAGCTGGATATGATGTCATAGTAAATGTTGAGGAGGAGGTTTTGTTTATTGTCAGACTAGTATGCCGTCCTGCATCTGTGATACTATTCATGTTAAAGAAGCTATTCGATTGATGAACAAAAACACTGTGAATAAAGAATACCTTATTTTGTGTTTAATAATTACGCAAGTATGTTTGACCATGAAATATTAACCATTTTCTTAGTGTTTTTTATTTTTCATCGTCACACTGTTAGTGTAGTGACAGTACTTGAAATAATGTATTGACCATGTTTAAAGCAACCTACAGCCTGAGGGAAATAGTATGCCTCCTGTCAACATCTCTAAATGTCTGAGACAGTCTGAATTTGGCTAAAATGTTATTTCAAACATGGACACTACGTTTTTCCAAAAGGTTTAAGAGTCTAAAGACTAAAAACTACTTTGTATAAACACATTCAAAACAACAAAAAAAGACACCTATAAAAACATTCCACTGCACAAGAGATAGAGCACCCTCATCCAAATACAACAACAAGCAGTAGCCCTCCAATTTAGCACAATTGTGGTCAGTCAACATGAGTGTGACCAGCACAAACACCTTGTGTGTTGGCATTGTCGGGTCCGCTCGTCTCAGCACAAGACTCAGCGGCTCCAGCCAAGTGTTTAAATTCCTGAAGAGCCTCCAGAAGAAATTAGTATGTAATGGCCACACTCGGCAAGAAGAAAGACCCATTATGGCTTTCCACTGACTGTACTTGGCTTTCATTTGTGAGCTAAATGGATGCGCGTGAAGGTGAGAGTTCACTAGCCATTCAAGTATTTGGCTTTAACTGGCTCCAGCACTCTTGCTTTAATTCAAGCAGAAGGACAAGTATGAATAATCGCTCTGGATAAGACTCATCACAACCAGTGGCATGAGCCCCGCCGCTGCCGCCACCAACCCCCCCTGCCCCCCCCCCCCAAAAAAATGGCTGCTGAAGCTTAATGACAAAATACCATTTACATCATGCCTTTTAATTTGCAATTTGCCAGCTTTTGTTGCTGCTATCTGATTTTGGTTTGTTAGCTGCACACTGTATTATTTTGATGCAAATTTCCTCCCAGCTCATCTCAACTGGTTCTAATTTCACATTTGTTTATCAGAGCTAGAGAAAATAGCTAGGGAGAAATGGGTAACTCTAATCAATGTAAAATAGAACACAAAATATCCAATGATTACGAATCCATGAAGGCTGGCAGACTGTGCAGAGAATTGAGACTGTAGGATGCAATAGCCCATGTGGTATTATGGAGACAAAGAGACCACACCCAGCTGACACCGTGGGGATGAGTTGTAAAAAAAAAAATTGAGGTTTTGAAGAGAAATGTCTGTCAGTGGGCCCAGAACGAAGGAGTGCCTGAAATACACAGGAGTGTACAGCCAAAACTGCTAATACGAGGCCCCAAGGGTGTTCATCTCATGTAATATATGCACAGGCTAATTTATTACACCAGGACTAATTTCCATTGCTTGTGCTTGGAGTTGCCTTGCTAATTATGGAATGTTTTTTTCTTTTAACCATTTTTTCCCCTCCCTGATTCATAATTGCACATCCACATTCAGGGGCAGCGTCTTTGCAAATGAGATGAGGCCTTGCCATTTGGCATTCACGGCCCCCCACACCCAGGTTAGCCCACAGCCCACACAGGGCACAAGCAACGCTCCATTTCCTTCCAAAAAACACCCACCCACCCAATCACCAAGGCTTGGATCTTTGATGGGCTCTGCCCCCAGAACTGCTATGACCATCTCAGAAATATCAGATAGGCTGGTGTGTAATTAGACTTGGGACTTTAATTAGGAAAAGTTAACTGTTAGATGAAAGCTGTCACATCTGTGATACGTACTGCTGGTTCAGTGGATGGATCCCAGGGGGGTCTGCATCAAAAGGCCCTTCCCTGCTGAGCAGGCCCACTCTAGCATGTTCTCATGCGCCAAATCAGGCCCTCTGAGTGGCAGCGGATGTGAGGGGATGGAAAAACAGAGGCACATACACAAGTTAACTGCAAAAGGGGAGACGAAGAGGAGGAGGACGAAGGAGAAGGGAATGGAGGAAAAAGAGGAGAGGGAGGGAGAAGAAAGGGAAAATATTGCAGAGCCGCTCTGCTGCTTTTTTTTGTGTGTGTCTCGTTAAATGGAGAACACAGCACAGACACAAAGGGATCTGAGAGAAAACAATGTCGCTTAACAAGACATCACTGGCTCATCATTAGCAATTTGTTGAGGGCATAATTTTCCCCTGCCCCTTGCATAATAGGTGCCCTGGGATATTGCCGACGCTTTTGTGTGCCCTCATTTGGCTGTTTATTTACTTGGCTGGTGTCACAAAAGAGATCTGGCCACCTCGAGCGAGAGCCAAGATAACGGCGTTATGGCTCCACATCACAGCCCTATTAAGATGGAGCTCCTTTAATTGACTCCCCTAGCTCATTGCCTGACCTGGACTTTCACTGATCCCACCCAACCAATAAGAGGCCTCGTCTCACAGGGCAAAGCTTAGAGCGACGTGGTGTTTTGGCTGGTGTTGTGTCAAATGGCCTTGTTATAGGGTGCGCTTGTTTGTGTTTATGCACAGCGCTCTGAGTTAAGGTGCTGAAAGAATAGTCAGGAGCTATTTTGTTTGAGCTGCTTCTGTCTTGTACTCTCTCTCTCCGTACTGGAAAAAATACAACAGCTGCAAACTGCTGTAGCGGTGTTAAATATGGTGAAACGGCTTGACGGATATCACTGTCATTAATCACAAAAGCGAGGAGAGCGAAAGAGAAAGCTTTATAATTTCATTGTGTACGTTTCCTGTTTACCCATCCTCACAGATGGTACTGCCAGCGCTCCACAGTGGAGCTCTCACACTGTTGTTCCATCGCGCCCTGCTTTTCTGTGGCCCTTTTGTGACAGTATAGACACAGAGCTGTCATTTACGTTCAATAGACACATACACTGGGGATGGATGGATGGTCGAATGGATGGATGACCCGAGTCATGGCAACAACGTAGCTATTTGGAAAAACAGAAAGCATTTTTTTTTTTCCCGGAAATGGAAAGAAATTGATGATGCTAGGTTCGGTGCAGCGCTGACAGATTGCGATGAGTATAATGATGCGCATACACTATCTAAGGACCCCCTGACTTCCTGTGGCTTGCCCCTTTTTCCACCCATAGTTCTTTTTGAATGACAGCATTCACATCGGTCTAACTGTAATAGGATTGTCTGTGTTGTTGAGGAAATGAAAATCAAGTATTTGACCTTTGTATCTTACAAGTGGCTTAGTGTTGCCCAGCGGTGGCCTTCAGACTGATGGTGCAGCAGCATCCTCTCATGCCGCCACTCTCTCTTTATTTTTTCATAATTGTTAAGCCTTCATATCGAGACTAAACAGCTTTAATGTATTCCGTCCATAGCATAGCTAGAATTTGCATGAACTTATCAGGCTTAAAGCCAGGCTGCCTGTGCTTAGCCCCAAGTGTGTTAAATGTACGCACATGCACACAGCAGCCCTGTGTTTGCTGCTTTGACACAAGACTGTGCTTTGGCAAGGCCAAATGAGAAGATAGTGAAATCGATTTCCACATTGTGTTTCACACCCTTTCATCAGGCCCGGCCCTCGTGGCTGGAATGCTTGTGATTTCAAAAGCACTTAACATACGCCAGCCCCTTTGTTCAAGAAGCAAACTACTTCTGAGGAGACATCAATGCAAATAAAACCAACTAGCAGAGCGAAGGAAAACTCAAGCTGAAGAACAACCAAATTACCCGTAGTTAATACGTCTTCATTACAATTTCTCCCTCTCTCTCTCTCTCTCTCTCTCTCTCTCTCTCTCTCTCTCTCTCTCTCTCTCTCTCTCTCTCTCTCCCCAGCATACCAAAGATTCTCAGCGCTAATGATTTTCTGGGTATTAAAGAGGCACCCACTGCTGTCACTCTGGATATGAAACAAGAAAACAGATTATTGTCGAGATCACCCACTGTGAACACCCAAATGATACTTAAAAAATAATGATGTTCTTAACCATACTCATTAACAGCACAGTGCAGTGAAAGAACAATACTCTCCTCCAGGAAAGCCAAACAGATTTCAAATTAGAGCATAAAGCAGAGAGGCAATCAGTTTGGAAAAAAACACTGAGGATGGAAACAAAGCAGACGGTGCAGTGATATTCTGTTCCCACGCGCGGGGATTTGTGTTCGCTCGCAGTGGTTTAAAGTGAGTGAACATTTGGCCGTGGTTATTGGTGTAAACTCTGCATCTTTTGTGTTCGAACACATGAAAGGCATCTACTGAAAATATAATCCTGTATAGTAACTTGCTGCAACAAATGTCGACTACCTACTATGTGCTTGATGTGCATATAGTTAATGCCACATCAAATCATAGTAATAATTATTGTCCCCCCACTGTTCTTCACTTCAGACATAGTCTGTATATATACTGTATATTAATAAGCATCTGTTAAGTTTCCCTGCTGAAATAATTGGCACCATACGGTAAGAAGTGAAAAGTGTACCAAGCGTGGCATGTAAGAGAATTTTTTTTTTATTTGTCTAATTTAAAACTAAGTTTAGGACTCACAGCTTGACAGGAAGTTCATTGCAACAAGTTGCCAATGAGTAACTAAAGCCTAATTTCCATTACATAGGAGAACGATTCAAATGTTGGCCTATAAACAGACAGTAAAGGAAGTCCAATGTTCCATAACTCAACCCTTGTAATGGCGCACTTTCCTGAATAGGACAACTAGGGACACAGTGGGATTGTTCAGTTCTCGCCAAGCCAAAACGATTCTTTGTCAGCCAGGCATAAATAACATAGTGTTGATTGTTCTGTCAAAGTTAATCTGACAGCTCGGGGAAGCAGTCATTTATCTAATGACAGAGTTTCTATGACGACAATCGATCCTCCTGCAGCCTGGGGAGTGTGTGTGTGTGTGTGTGTGTGTGTGTGTGTGTGTGTGTGTGTGCGTGCGTGCGTGCGTGTGCATGTGAGTGTGTGTGTGTGTGTGTGTGCGTGGTGTAAAACACTTGCCTTGGTGGGTGTGTTACTTGAACACAGTAAAACACATTCAGGAGTGAGATAGAGATGCTTTGTTGTGATTGTTCATAAAGGTATCACTTTGAGACATTCTTCAGCTACATAAAAGTTTCAGTGTGCATTCTTATACTTGCAGGATGCACAAAATTTGAGTGTCCACACTAGTAACTTTGTCACAATAGCAATACCACTGTTTCTTTTTGTATTCTGTCACACCACACTGTGTCCAGTGTCCACCAGTGAATTTTACCTGATATTCCTGATATATTATAATTTATTGTCCAGTGCTTTTTCTAATTGTCTGCACTCACTGAGGAAAATGAGCACTAATTACTTTAATTCAAGTGTAAAAATGTAACATTTATTTTTGGCATATTGTTGTCAAACATCTATGTTCTTCCATCTTTTTTTTAAGCTGTGTTGTAAGAAGCATCCAGATCATAAAAATGTGTGTATATATATATATATATATATATATATATATATATATATATATATATATATATATATATATATATATATATGTATATATATATATATATATATATATATATATATATTTTTTTTTTTTCCCTAATATCATAGGGGGGAAATCTACACCAGTCACTTACATTAAGTTTGCAGTGATACATAGAAACTTTATATATATGTAAATAAACTTTTGGTTGCCTGGTAGAATAATAAAATCAATTGCTTTTTCAGTCCTCCAGAAACATTTTGCTGCAATGAAAATGATTGAAGTGAAACGAACAGACTGAAAACTTCATCTTATTAGATGAAACAGATGTTGACAAGTTTTCCCTTGGGGACATAATTTACAGTTGAAAAAAGGTAATATATTCTAGGGCTGGGTAATATGGAGGACAATATCACAATATTTTTGACTAAAGATGTTGATATCAATCTTAATATACTTTTGCAAAATATTTACACAATGAGATTTGATAAATAATCATCAGTAATGTGGATATAATGACTAAGCGGGTAAAGGCAAATAATAGAACAGCTAGAACAGTCTCGTAAGATTTAAAAAGTACATCACTGCACTGTAATGTAGCCTTTAAAACCAACCAGGAAAGACAATATTTAGGATATTACAATATCCAAAACCTAAAACGATATTCAGTCTCATTTCACGATCTTGATATAATATCAATATATTGCCCTGCCCAAATATATCGCACTCTGTTATCGCAATACTCAGCATATCGCAAAAAGTTTAAAATCACAATAATATATATCATGTATCATGACTTAAGGATCGTGATAATATTGTATCGTATCACATTCAAAAGAATTATTGCTTAATTCCATGATAGTGTGTTGTGCACCCCTGCAAAGTCTAAAGACTTGTTTTTATTAAACCACCAGTGTGAAATAATTTGACTTTTATAAAACTGTGTGAGGTCCGTTCCTTTTATGAGTCCTCCTCTTTGTACTTCTTCAGTCATGACTGAGGTCACTGTAAAACAAATCACTCCTGTGAATAAACGACACAAAAGAAAGCAATTTAATGGTGACATTTTAGCGGTTTAGGGAGGCTGGGTGTTGTGTGCTGCCGGAGAGAGAATATGGGGGAATATTTAAGCAGCTCATATTATAATTTAGTACTCATCTGTAAATGGAGTCAGAAATATCTCCACTCTCGGACTCTCCAAAACACTTATCTAAATTCTCGCTGTTACATTCTCATTGCACTGCACAGGTCACTGCTCTGGCTCTCCGTGCGACCTTGGTGCATCCTAACAATGGCTACATGGTTTTAGGTAGTAGCTGAGAATAGATTGGAGTATTCTTAGTAAGGTAATGTCCTTGGATGCCTCAGTTGTCAAAGAATTGCATTTGATATAAATTCATCTTTTGCTTAGAGTCTTATTGCTCGTCCCCAGACTAAATTAACCACAGCTAGAGGCAGCACACATGCCTTTATGATGATATACATCCCTCATAATGAAATGCATTAATGTCGTGAGAATGCTGGACGTCGTCAAATGTATTTTTGGATTATAATGAGTTGAAGGACGTTGTGGAGCACTGAATGACCCAGTAGCACTGGGTAATAGCTAGCAGCAGAGAAATTAAAATATTTTCTTGGCAGAAGTCTGGTTGCATCTGCTTAGCTCTGTCAGTACTTTTAACGTCCTATTACTCTGAGGAACATTCAGCGGAGTATCCATTTAAATTCAAAAACTGCACCGCTGTTGTTTCGTTTCTCTATGAAATGAGGAAATTAAGGAAGACTCCCTATCTGTGTCTGCTTTAGCTAATGTCCAAGTGTCCTGATACCTTGACAGAATGTGTCAAATTGGGTACGTGCTAGAGAAGGAGAAGAGTTGAGGGAAAAAAAGAAGAGACTAAGACAGAACCTTGACAAATATCATCCATAACATTAAAATGGCCCCTATTGTCATTACGGACAGAGAGATTAAATTCATCTCATCAGACGTAAGTATGACTGGTGCCTCAATAGGCTGATGCCAAGCGGCAAGCCAAGAAGATTAGCAGGGCACTGATATCATTATTTCCGCCTATCAGGGATTTAGCAGGGAGGCAATTGTAATTTCTAGGCTTATTAGTTCACACTCGGAGGAGAGAAAGCCCAGTGATAGAGCCGACTGTGACAGCCGGGCATTCCAGCAGCAAGTGCTGTCACTGTGACACTGACCAAATGCCAGTGTGCCTCTGTCCCTGTAATCCTGCCTAATAGAGGTTAACACACAATACAAAGAGGTCCTCATCAATGATCACAACAATCCACACATTTGCATTTTTAAGTTATAAGAGCGGTCACAGAGAAAATAAAAAATTAGGGAGGCGGTAACTTGTGGAAATGAAGAGGAGCGGAGAGAGAGGAGGGAGAGAGGGAGGGAATTTATTGCGCGGAGATGCGAGCGCACACATGCACCCATACACATCAAGTGTGTTTTAAAGTTGTGTGGAGAAGTGGAGCAGCAATCTTGAGGGTGGCAGGCAGGCAGATCCTCTTGGCAATTCGAGACATCTGCCTCTCCTGCCTGGGCAGCCTGTGCCAACGCTGGGCCCCTGGAGAGAGCCCTGTTTCCAGCACACTAAAGCCCAGAAGTGTTTGTCTAGCCTAATAAATATTGCACAGCGCTTCCTCTTAATCTCATTAATGTTTGTGCATGTCTGTTGGTGGCTGTAGATATAAACAAGGGATGAGCATTAAGCCCTTAAAAAAAAAAAGAGTAGGCTGTCATCGACGCTACTGGCCTCCTCCCTAGATATACAACTCTGGTCGGCTTCCTTTAAGCCAGTGAGACACAGAGCGACTGAAAGACTTAAAGTATACAGGCATTACTATCTGCTCCCCAACACCTGAGTTCATCCCCAGTTTGATTTGTCTCTGTAAATCCCGGCATGGGATTGGGAATGCTGTCACATTTGGGCCAGATGAAGATATCTGCGCCTCTGTTTGGCAACATGTCTCCTTAATTATGCTTAATTTGTAGACCAAATAGCCGCTTATCACTCCCACTGTCTGTGACAGCTTAATAATCTCTAACCTCAGTGTGGGTGTGTGTGAGAGAGAGCCAGGGGAGCGTGACCGGGACCTTAATATGATTTGTGTGTTTTGGTGTCATGGTTTAACAGTTTTATAAGCCAGCCCCGGTGATAAGTATCATGTTATTAGGGAGTTACATATTTGACTTTATTTTTCTCAAAGGAAGCCACATTGTGACCAATTGTATTACAATAATGGCATTAATCAGGGTCTCCGGGGAAGGAGGAGAAAGGTGATTTGCATTGCGGCAGCTGACAGCTCTCTGTTAATATCTTTGTATGCATCGTAGACTCCCAGTGTACGCTCTAGAAAAGGTTATAGGGAGAAGAATAGAGGCAGCGTAAAGGGTTTTGAGCACCTTCCTCAGACTATAAAATGTCATTGTAGTCGCACATGATGACAAATAGTGGTAGGGGGCTGGTGATTGCTTTAAAAATCATCAAGTTGGGTTTTTTTTCCTCCTCTCTTGATACACTCCTTCTTTCTCCACCATTTCTTGTGTGATTGTGTGTGTGTATATATGTGCGTGTGTGTGTGTGTAACATAAGGAGGGGGTATGGGAATGGAAGTAGAGGTGGGCGAGAGGGCCCTGATGGCCCTGCAATGAAATCTGCCTGAGCTTGCCTCTACCAGCTGCAATTATCATTAAGCCTCCAATGGAACTGGTCCACTCCAGAGACACCTAAAAGCTGCCGTAGACCCACACATAATATTGTATTAAATGGGACCAAAAAAATCAATACACAATGCAAATGAAAAGCAGGGGAGTAGGATCCACTCAGTATGCATATTTCCTGTCAAGTACACTTTCTGACCCGCTGAACGCCGTTCGCGGCGGAACTCAGTACTTTTGAAAATTACTGATGATCTCTTGTTATGAGCCCCTATCTGCCTGCCTGGCACTATTTGTGATACGCTTGTCTAGCCGCGTGTGCTGAAAACCTGCTCGCTTCCTCGCTGAATTAAAAGAGTTTGTCCATGAACTGAGGAGAATGTGCTGCTTATGTCCTTTTTGTACACAGTAAATGGAAATGTTGATAAATACCTCCTTCCATGAAGCACTTGTTTTGTGGTGGCTCTGTGCGGTGCACAACGACACAAGAGAGCTAATTATGAGAAGGATGAGCCGGGGTGAGGAGCAGGGTGGGCAGCTACTTATTTTGCTGCCTTTCTTTCCATTGTATGGAGATATTATTTCTGGGACGTAAACATTCGTGCTGCATTCGTGTGTGTTCGCCCGCACGTGTGTGCACGCATATGCACCATTGGAGGGTGCATAGTACATGGAAGAAATACTCCAGCAGGAAGGAAGGGAGCGTCTGAATGCATGTGCTCCGTTAGTGCAAACAGATAAGTGCTTATCATATACCTGTAGCCAGGAGGTCATATCCAATATAGCCAAGCAATTCCTCCAAGCTCACTTCCCCTGGTTGAATTTGCAATCTTAACTGGTCGGGTGGCCCCTTCTATTGTGAACAGGGCACACACTGGGTTGTCAAGGTATTCTCTCAGAGGCCCACATTCACTCTGTCCCATAGAAGCTATTTATTCTCTCTCTCTCTCTCTCTGACTCACTCACACACAGGCACACACTCACACACACACATTATGTCAGACACAAGTTTTGATTTACAGGAATCATTTTCAGATATTACAGTTTGATATCATACAGCCTGTGTGTCGCCCCAAGATGTAATAATATTATTTTTCCGTAGTGGACCGCGTGGCATGTGTATTAAAAAGCTCAAGCTTGTAGCGATAATCTAAAGTATGTGGGACAACTTGGAGAAATGACGCACAATTTCTGAATGCACATGTGGAATTATAAGTCTGCAGGGTTTCTCGATGGGGATAAAATGTGTCACCAATATGACTAAAATCACAATTATTACAATTCCAAAACCTATAATATTTATTCCACTTTAATTGTTCTCAGCTTTTTTTAAATTCAAATTTTCTTAGCTTTTTAGTTGATGTCACATCAGCAGTGTTGGGAATTTTACTTTTTAAAGTGTAATAGGCTACAGATTACTTGTTAAAAATGTAATGAGTAACATAGCAAGTACTGTTTTGATTACTTACATCAAAGCAATGTAATTATTACATTTAATTACTTTTTGATTGCTTTTTTAACAAATGTTTTAAACTGGGCAAGAGAAGTGATCAAAACCAACGTTAAACATTTTAGCACACACTGCAAAATGACTAGAGCCTTGCTGGACATGGAGACAGTGTCTTAGACGATCCAAACATGTTATATTCTATAGATAAGCCTTTTTCCCAAAATGAAAATAATCAGATGTAACCTCTCTGTAATCACCAACATTGATTGCATATTTTTTTCTCAGTTCAGTTACCGTAACAGATTTAGTAAAAATATCACATAACACTGTTACATGTAACAAGCACGGTAAACATCCCAAAGTAAGTGGCAGCATCTTTATCACACAACAATTTCATCATCACAGAGCAGAGACGAGCTGTTATCTAATTAGCCCCCAGCTAACACACTTGTAAAACGGGACTTTACACAAGACCACTGTTAGTCACACTGTTTCCCTCCTGCTCTCTTTCTCACGCTTTCTTTTTTTATTTCCAACTGCACCGCAACGCTGGAGAACATTTGTGAATTTGTTTTAGGTCAATGGTTATGATGTGAACTCATTATAGGAAAGGTCAGACCCATACATAAATGTATACTAGGCTACGGCAAGCGTGGCCCGTCTCCGAGGAGGATCTCAGGATACTTAGAGGACCTCGCCCTGGGAAGAGAGAAGGGCAGACCTCACAGGAGGTTCACAGGAGCTGACTGTCTGTCTCAACCAGTCAGCCAATCCCGTGTCGCACTTCGCTGATTATGCACACTTCCCCAGGCCGCAGTGGAGATACTCCACAGGGAAAGGAGCGAAAGAAGCAGGGTTTTATACGTTGTTGTGTCTAAATAATGATGTTGGAGCCATGAACAGGGGTGCCCGCTATTCCCTGTAGAGTTTTGGTTCACGGCCTGCCGCCTCTCTGGTTGAAGGCTCCTGTCTCTAATGACCCATGTCAAAGACTACCCTGCACTGCTGTAATGATATATCATACCTTATCACTTACACCCCACACTGACAATTATAATCATATATATAGCTTTCGCTGCCAGATCAGGCCACTAGTATGACAAATTGATATGGTGATGAGAGATGCTGCGGTAGGAGAAGGAGCAGAGGAGCAGGGCAAGAGCGGTGGAATATGTCCAAGCACAGAACGCAGCGATGAGGGATGACTGAAGACACCTAGTGAGGAATTGCAGTATCAGTGTTCCCTACACAGGGTTTCATTCTTCACACAAGTTATTGTTCATTCACCCCCTTGCCCCTTAAAGAGTCATATCCTGCCCTGTTTGGCTAAAGAACACTTTCTGTCTGTATGGGCCCTGTCATTCCCCTCTTGTTTCTTACAATGGGGGGTTTTAAGCTGCCACACTAGATGTGTAAAACCCTTTCCTTTCTGATGGAGCTAGGGCAAGGACCACCAGCATACTTGGCCCCTCTGCCCCGTGATGCGCCCAAAACAAAAGTGCATTGAGAGTCTCCCCGTTTTTTGTTCCTCGACCTCGAGGTACCAACACCCACAAGGCACTGGACTCACTTCCTGTGCTACACTTTGCAGTACATTTATTACCCTGTTCTGCCAATAACATGCCCTTCAAGCTCCAAGATGGATGTTTGCTGAATGAGTTAACCTTGTGTATATTTGACAGTGGCTATTGGTGGTCCACCTCTTTGAGGCTGTCTTGGCACAAAGGGGCTTTTTGTTCCTGATTTTTTTTTCTGTGTCTCTTCCTTGTGTTCTTCTTGTTGTCCTTTGTTTCCTGCTTCCCCATCTCTTTTCCTAAAAAAATAAAAGAAGTACCCTTAAGGGCAGGCTTTTCAATTTAGCATCTTTTTATTCCCTTTGCTGCACAATTTTTATATTTCCACAATATCTCCAACTAGTCCCAGCCCCCCAGTTCTCTATCCTGAGCCCAGCCTCCATGCCCCAGCCCTGCCTGTCCTGCAGCAGATTTAGCTTTTGTTGGCTAGTGTTAATAGGATTAAAATGGGTTACTAGCTCAATCACAGAGAGCTTCAAACCATCCCTAAATGTAAGTGTCTCATGGGGGTCGGGGGGCATTGTGGTTCTGTCTTTCCCCCCTCTGGCAGCCCTCCTGATCGGAGGAGAGACCCCAGGCATGATGGGGGTGGCAAAGGTTTGGCCTCCAGGAAAATCCGCAGGATTATGTCAGCACTCATTACAATGTACACAAAGACCACAGGATCAGTAGGAGCACAAACAGAGCAGTTAAGTCAAATAGGGTGGGCCAGGGGATTCTCCGCTTCCACCCTGACATTGATTAGCCTTTGTGCTCTGGGACTCCCCACATTCAGGCTAGCTGGGTTACTGATGGCAATGTCTAAAGTTGGTGCTACACTGCCTTTTATACCAGCTAGAATCTCAGGCTTGACGCTTACACTTTTCCATTTGAAATATGTAAATAAAGCTGACCTGTTATCATGAACTACAGTATGTAGTCTGATGTTTCAGTTGCAGATTTTTCCAGAACAGACAAAAACAGTCGGCCAGCAATGATAAAAAATCAAACCTTGGTGAGGTGGATATTGTGGGTATAGTGCACTGTGCCCAGCACACATACATAATTAGACAGTGGATGAGAATAGTGGGGGATCTATTGTGATAATGTGAGGTCACATCGCTCTTGAACATCCATGATAATGACCATATCCAATGAAGTTGCATCCATTAGGCACGCTGAAGTGTCCAGTGCTGCATTCACACAGCCCTGAGACTCACACATACACACACGTGCATATACCTCATTTGCATAGTGCTTAAACAAAAGTGAAAAAAAAAAAAAAAAGAAACATAATTAAAAAAATAAAACACAATAAACAGTGGGACGGGATTAATATTCTGCTTCTCATTAAAAACACCACAGAAGCATCCTGGGTGGAGCGTGTGCGTGACTATTACAGTGTCGCCTTCCAAGGCTGGAAACACGAAGGGGGCCGGCCAGCGATTGATATTTGTGTTCATTTGAATAGGTATTCGGGGGCAATGTTCCACCCTGCGTTCAGCATTTCCATAGGTGACGATAACGCACTCATCCATTCACACATGTACACTCACTTGAAGACGGAAAATACATGTTTTTGTGTTTGTGCACACATCTTCTACCACACACAAATGCTTTTGTCGAACAGCGTGCACACTCGTGTTAAGCTTTCCAAAATGGCCACATTCACACTTCACTAGTGCTTGTGCATGCTAAAAAGGGCTGATGTGCCAGCAGTGTGTGTGTGTTTGTCCACATCACTGCAGCGATGTTGCAAAATATGCACCGAAGCTGAATCTGCTAAGAACATGGATTCATTTTACTGACCAATAGCTATAACACAATCTCAATGTACCCCCCACGCCCAGGCCATTGCACAGATGTTGCATTTGCCAATATGTCCTGGCTAGACAACAGGAAGCCATTGAAGGGATTTTGTTTCCATTTCTGCTGCATCAGGTTAGAAAACAATGCACTTGGTCCACACACAGAGTACACAGTGATTCCTGTTAAAGTAGCTTCTCAGTAAAGATTGCTGAGGTCCTTTAAGAATATTACAGCCATATGGGTTTTCCCTCCACACATATCTGTTTATTTATTTACCTAGATTAGATCATAAAATCATGAAATTACCCTAAAATTGCTTTTTCGAGAATGCACACA